>NC_083409.1:21153488-21423488 GCF_020745735.1 Hemiscyllium ocellatum
TCTCACATCCTCTCTCTCTCGTGACCTCTCTCTCTATATCGCCACCCCTCTCTTGCCCCGCTCTTTCTCTCGACATCCCTGTCTTTCTCAGACCACCCTCTCTCCTGACCCCCCTCTTTCTCCCCTCTCTCTCTATCGCACCTCTCTCTCTCACCCCCTCTTTCTCGACCTCCTTCTCTCACCACAACTCTCTCTCTCGCCTCTCTCTCTCTCTTGCCCCACTCTCTCTCGCCCCCTCTCACTCCTCTCTCTCGCACACCTCTCTCTCTCTCTCGAACCCCCTCGCGCCCCTCTCTCGCCCCGCCTATCTCTCTCGCCTGCCCTCTCATGCCTCACTTTCTCTCTCCCCCCCATCCCCCACTCTCTCCCTGCTTCTCTTGCTTCCCCTCCATCATGCCCCCTCGCTCGCCCAACCTCTCTCGCCACCACTCTCTCTCTCGGCCCCCTCTCTCTCCCTCTCTCACCCCCTCTTCCTCTCGACCCCTCACTCGCCCCCCTCTCTCTCTTGCCCCCTCTCTCCCAACTCCCCTCTATCTTGCCCCCCTCTTCACCCCCTTCTCTCACCCTCCTCCCTCTCACCCCACCTCTCTGTCTCTCCACCACTCTCTCTATCCCCCTCCCTCTCTCTCTCGCCTCCTCTGTCTTTTGGCACCCCCTTTCTATCGACCCCCCTCTCTCTTTCTCACACAATCTCTCTCTCTCTCGACCCCTCTCTCTCCCTCTCGCTGCCCTCTCTTTCTCTCTTTCTACAACCTCTCTCTCGCCCAATCTCACTCTCGCAAACTCTCTCTCTCACCCCGCCCTCTCTCGCTTGCTTGCCCCCTCTCTCTCTCGCCCCTCTCTCTCGCCCCCCTCTCTCTCCCCCCTCACTCTCACCCCCTCTCTCGGTCCCATTCACCTCCTCTTTCGTCGCCCTTATTTCTCTCGCCCCACCTCTCTCTCGCTTGCCCTCTCATGCCCCACTTTCTCTCTTCCCCCCTTTCTCACTCCCAACTCTCGCGCTCCTTCTCTTGCTCCCCCTCCATCATGCCCCCTCTCTCTCCCCACCTCTCTCATCACCACTGTCTCTATGGGCCCACTCTCTCTCTCTCACCTCCTCTCTCTCTTGGCGCCCCCTCTGTCTCCCCCCCCCCCCTTCTCTCTCACACTCCCCTCTCTCTCTCTCGCCCCCTCTCTCTTTCGGCCCACCTTTTTCTCTCTCTCGCTCCCCCTCTCTCTCTCTCACACCCCTCTTCATGTCGATCCCTCGCTCGCCCCCACTCTCTCTCTCTCGCCCCCCCCCTCTCTCCCACCACCTCTAACTTGCCCCATCTCGCTCTCCTCTCTGGCCCCCCTGTCTCTCACCCCACATCTCTCTCTCATACCCCTCTCTTGCCCCATCTCTCTCGACCCCATTTCTCTCTCTCCCCCTCTCTCGCCCAGCCCCTTGCCCCTCTCTCTCCCCTCTCCCTCGCCTCCCTTTCTCTCTCGCACCCCTAACTCTCTCGCCCCCTCTTTCTCTTGCAGACACGTTTCTCGATCCCTCTCTCTCTCTCTACATGCGTCTCTCTCGCCTCCCCTCCCTTGCCCCCTCTCTTTCTCTCCCCTTTCTCTCTCGGACCCTCTCGCGCGCGCGTCCCCTCCCCCCAGCCCCTCTCTCTCTCTCGCCCCTCCTCCCCTGCTTCTCTCTCCGCCCCCTCTCTCTCGCCCCCTCTCTCCCACCCATTCTCTCTCTCAGCCCCCTCTCTCTATCGCCACCCCTCTTTCGCTCCCACTTTCTCTCTCACCCCCTCTCTATCTCGCCACCCCTCTTATGACCCCCTTTTTCTCTCGACACCCCTCTCTTTCTCGGACACCCATCTCTCACGACCCCTCTCTCTCTCCCCTCTCTCTCTAGCCCACCTCCGTCTCTCGCCCCATCTCGCTCGACCTCCTTCTCTCATCCCCCACTCTCTCTCTCTCTCGCCTCCCTCTCTTTCTTGCTCCACTCTCTCTCGCCCCCTCTCTCGACTTCCTTCCCTCACCCCCGCTCTTCCTCTCTTTCTCGCCCCTCTTTCTCTCAACCCCCTCTCGCTCCTCTCTCTCACGCGCCCCTCTCTCTCTCGCCCCGCTCTCTCTCTCGCCCTCACTCTCTTTCGCTCCGACCCTCTCACTCTCTCGCCTCCCTTTCTCTCGCCTCCTTCTCTCTCTCGCCCCCACTCTCTCACGCCCCCTCTCTGTCTACCCCCTTTCTCTCCCACTCTCTCTCATGACCTCTTTTCCTCAACCTGCCCCCCTCTCTCACCCACTCTCTCTATCGCACCCCCCCGAACCCACTCTCTCAACCCCCTCTCTCGCCCCGCCTCTCTCGCCTCTCTTCTCTCTCTCACGCCGCTCTCTCGCGCCCCCCTCTCTCGCCCCCTCTCCTCACCTCTCTCTCACCCACTCTCTCTCGCCCCGCCTCTCTGTCTTGCCCCCCCCTCTCTCAACCCCCGCACGCCCTCTCTCTCTCGACCCCCTCGACTCCTCTCTCTCTCTCTGCCACTCTCTCTCTCACCCCCTCTCTCGTTCTCTCGCATGCCTCTCCATCGTTACCCTATCTCTCACCCACCTCTCTCACACCATCTCTCTCTCTCTCGACAGCCCTCTCTCTCTCTCACTGCCCCCGCTTTCTCTTTCTCTACCCCCTCTCTTTCGCCCCCCTCTCTCTCTCGCGAACCCTGTCTCTCACCCCCTCTCGCCCCCTCTCTCTCGCCCCCTGTCTCTCTGGCCTCGCCTCTCACTATTGACCCTCCCCCCTCTCTCTCAACCCCCTCGCTCCCCCTCACTCTCGCCCCCTCTCGACCACTCTCTCTCTCTCACACCCTCTCTCGTTCACTCACACCCCTCTCCATCGCTACCCCCTCTCTCGCCCCCCTCTCTCGCCCCCTCTCTCTCGAACCCCCACTCTCTCGCCCCTCTCTCTCTCGCCCCATCTCTGTCTCGCCCTGTGTCTTTGTCGCCCACCCTTCCACGCCCCTTTCTAACTCGCCCACTCTTTCTCTTCCCACTCTCTCTTGCCGCCTTTCTCTCTCTCACATCCCGCTCTCTTTCTCTCTCTCCCTCTCTCTTTTGCCCTCCCTCTCTCTCGCCCCTCGTCTCTCTCTTGCACCTCCCTCTTGCACCGCCTCTATCTCGCCCCACCGATCCCTATCTCTCTCGTACACCCTCTTTCTCTCTTCCCCTCTCTCGTTCGCTCACCCTCCTCTCCATCGCTACCCCCTCTCTCGCGCCTCTCTCTCTCGCATCCCCACTCTCTCGCCCCTCTCTCTCTCTCCCCCCTCTCTGTCTCACCCCGTCTCTTTCTCGCCCCCTCTTCCTCGCCCCTCTCTAACTCGCCCCCCTCTTTCTCTTCCCACTCTCTCTCGCCCCCTTCTCTCTTTCACATCCCCTCTCTTTCTCTCTCCCCATCTGTCTCTTGCCCCCCTCACTCGCCCTCTCTTTCTCACTCTCTCTCTCTTGCACCTCCTCTCTCACCCCGACTCTCTCTCATCCACAATCTCTCTCCCTCTACCGTCTCTCTTGCCCCCTCTCTCTCTCCCCTCCTCGTACCCCCTCTCTCCCTCGCATCCTCTCTCTCTCTCTCGCCTGCCCCTCTCTCGCCCCCATCTTTCTCTCGCCATCCTCCTCACCCCCAAACACTCTTTCACCCTCTCTCTCACACACCACCTTGCCCACCTCTCTCTCTCGCACCCCTCTGTCTAATGCTCTCCACTCTTTCGCCCCCTTTCACTCTCGCCCCCTCTCTCTCGCCCCCCTCTCTCTCACCCCTCTCTCGATCCCCTCGCTCTCTCGTCCCCCCTCGCTCTCTCACCCCCTCTCTCTGTCGACCCCCTCTCTCTCTCTTGCCATCTCGCTCTCGCCCTCCTCTCTCACTCTCTCGCCCCCTCTCTCTTTCTTGCCCCCTCTCTGTCTCGACCCGCTCTCTCTCACCACCCTTCTCTCGCCCCTCCCTCTAGACTCCCTGCCTCTCTCTCTGGCCCCCCACTCTCTCTCGCCCCCCTCATCCCCTCTCTCATTCTCGCCCCTCTCTCGTTCACGCCCCTTCTCTTGACCCCTCTCTCTCGCCGCCCTCTCTCTCGCCGTCTCTCTCTCACCCCACCTCTCACTCTCTCTCTCGCACCCCTCTCTCTCGTCCCCCACTCTCTCGCGCCCCCTTTCTGTCTCTCTCACCCCCACCTTGTTCTCTCGCCCCCTCACTCTCTCTCCGCACTTGCTCTCTCACCCTCCCTCTCTCTTACCCCGTATCTTGCACACCCCACTCTCGACCATCCTCTCTCTCGCTCCCCACTATCTCGCCCCCCCCACCCTCCCCCTTTCACTCCCCCTCCGTCACGCCCCCTCTCTCACCACATATTTCTCGCCCCCATTCTATCTTCCACCTCCGTCTCTCTCGCGCCGTCCTCTCTCTCGCCACACTGTCTCTCTTGCACTCCCTCTCTATCTCACCCCCCCATGCACCCCTCTCTCGACCCCCTCTCTCTCACTCGACTCCCCCATCTCGCGCCCATCTCTCGCCCTCTCTCTCGCACAACCCATCTCTCACCCCCCTCTTTCGCCCCTCTCACCCCCTCACACACCTCGCTCTCCCACTCTCTCTGACACCCCTCTCTCTCACCACCTCTCTCTCTCGCCGCCCTCTCTTACTCCCTCTCTACCCCGTCTCTCTCACTCCCACTCTCTCACCCACCCTGTCTCTCACGCCCTCTCTCTCTGACCCCCTCTCTTTCTTGCCGCCCTCTCTCGACTCTCTCTCTCGCACCCCCTCGCCCCGCCTCTCTCTCTCACCCCTCCATTCTCTCTCACCCCTATCTCTCTTTCACTCCCCCTCACTCGCTCTCTCGGCCCACTCTATAACTCTCACCCCTCTCTAGCCCTCTCTCTCACACCCACTCTCTTGCCCCCCTCTCTCTCACCCTCTCTCTCTCTCTCTCTCTCTCTCACCCCCTCTCTCTTGCCCCCCTCTCTCTCACCCTCTCTCTCTCTCTCTCTCTCTCACCCCCTCTCTCTGGCACCCCTCTATCTCTCACCTCCTCTCTCTCGCCTCTTCCCTCTCTTGGTCCACACCGCTCCTTCGCTCCCCCTCTCTCCCCTCTCTCTCACCCCACTCTGTCTCTCGCCCCCTCTCTCTCTCGCCCCAACCCTCTCTCTCTCGCCCTCTCTCCTGCCCCCCTCTCTTCCCCCTCTCTCTCGACCCTTCTCTCTCTGTCGCCCTCCTCGATCTTGCCCCCCATCTCGCCCACCGTCTCTTGCCCCGCTCTCTCTCACCTCAACTCTCTCTCTCTTCCCTCCTCTCTCACCCTCTCTCTCTAGCCCATCACTCTCTCTCGCCCGCTCTCACAACGACCTGCTTCTCTCACCCCCACTCTCACTCTCGCGTCTATCTTTCTCTTGCCCTCAACCTCGCTCTCTCGCTCCTCTCTCTCAGGCACCCCTCTTTCTCTCGCACCCCCTCTCTCTCGCCCCAGCTCTCTCGCGCTCTCTCTCTCTCTCTCTCGTCTCCTCTCTCTAGCCCACTCTCTCTCTCGCAACCTCCCTCTCATCCCGCCCTCTCTCTCGCCCCCCCTCTCTCTCTCTCGCCCCAGCTATCTCTCGCTCCCTCTCTCTTGCCCCGCTCTCTCTCGCGCGAACTCTCTCTCACCTCGCCCTCTCTCTCTCTCACCCCCTGTCTCTCATCCCCTCTCTCTCTCGTCCCCCGTCTCTCCCCTCTCTCTTGCACCCCCTCTCGCCCCCGCCTCTCGCCCCCACTCTCTCTACCCCATCTCTCTCTCGCCCTGCCTCTCACTCTCGCACCTCCTCACTCTCTCCCCCCCCCTCTCGCCCACCCTCTCTCTCTCACCCCTCTTGTTCTCTCGCCCCCCCCTCCATCGCTACCCCCTCTCTCTTGATCCTCTCTTGTCCACTCTCTTTCGCCCCGTCTCTCTCATCCCCTCTCTCTCTCGCCCCCTCTCTGTCTCGCCCCCCCCCTTTCTGTCTCTCCTCCCTCTCTCTCTCGCCCCCCCCTCTAGTCCCCACTCTCTCGTCCCCTCCCTCTCTCTCACCCACCACTCTTTCGTGCCCCTCTCTTGCCCCCTCTCTCTCTCACTTCCTCTCTGTCTTGCCCCCGTCTCGCTCAACTCTCCCTCTCTCTCGCAAGCACTCTTTCACCCCTCTCTCTCTCTTCCCCTCTCACTCTGTCGCCCCCACTCTCTCTCTCATCCCCCCGCTCGCCCTTCTCTCTCACCCACCTCTTTCTCGCTTCATCTCTCTCGCCCCTCCTCTGACAACCCCACTCTCTCTAGCCCCCTCTCTCTCACACCTCCACTCTTGCCCCCTTTTCTTTCCTCCTCTCTCTCTCGACAACCCTCACTTTCCCTCTCCCTTCTCTCTTGCGCCCTCTCTCTCTATTTTATCCCCCTTTCTCTCTCTCTCTCTCTCTTGACTCCCTCTCTCTCTCTCGCCCCCTCCCTCTCCTGTCGCATCTCTCTCTCACCCCGCTCTCTCGCCCCCCTCTCTCTCTCGCCACCTTTCTCTCTTGAGCCCCTCTCTCTTACCGCTTCCTCTTTCTCTCTCTTTACCACTTCTCTCTTGCCTCCGTCTCTCGCCCCAGCTGTCTCTCGTTCACTTCATCGCTCCACCTCTCTCGCCCCTCCATTTTGTCTCACCCCTCTCTGTCTCGCACACCCCTCTCTCTCGCCCCGCTCTCGCCCCTTTTCCCTGCTCCTATCTCTCACTCACACCCCATCTCTCATTCTCTCGCCCCCTCTCCATCGCTCCCCCCTCTCTCGCCCCTCTCTCTCGCCCTCTCTCTCTCGCCCCCCCCTCGCCCTCTCTCTCTCTCGCCTCGTCTCTCTCTTGCCCCCCCCTCTCGCCCCCTCTCTCTCTGTCTCTGCCCTCTCTCTCTCTCTCTCGCCCCCTCCTCTCTCGCCCCCCTCTCTCTCTGTCTCTCCCCTCTCTCTCTCTCGCCCCCTATCACTCTCGGCCCCCTCTCTCTCGCCCCCCCCCCCTCGCACCCATCTCTCTCTCTCTCTCTCTCGCACCATCTGTGTCTCTGGCCACCCCCTCTCGCGCCCCCCTCTTTCTCTCGCACTCTCTCTTGCTCTCTCTCTCTCTCACCCCTGCCTCTTGCCCCCATCTCGACTCCCCTCCCTCTGTCGCCCACCCTCTCTCTTGCTCCCTCTGTCTCAGTTCCCCTCACTCGCCCCCTCTCTCATCCCACCCCTCTCTCTCGCCCCTTCTCTCTCAACCCCATTTCTTCTCTCTCTCCCAATCTCGCCCACCACTCTCCTCCTCTCTCTTTCCCCCTCTCTCTCACCCCCTCTCTCTTTCACATCCCCTGTTTCTCTAGTCCCCTCTCTCTTGCACACCCCTTTCTCGAATTCCCCCCTCTCTCAACACCCCTCTCTCTCTCACCCCCTCCTCTCTCTCGTCAAAACTCTTTCTCTGTCCCCCTCTCTGTCTCGCCCCTCTCTCTCATTCGTCGCTCTCTCGCACCCCCCTCTGTTGTCCCCCTCTTTCTCGCGCCCCCGCGCTCTCTCGCCCCCTCCCTCCCTCTCTCGCCCTCTCTCACACGCCCTCTCTTTGACCCTCCCCTCTCACTCAACCCCGCTCTCTCTCTCCCCCTTTTCTTGCACGCTGTCTCTCTAGCAAACTCTCTCTCTCGCCCCACCTCTCTCTCTCGCCCCTTCTCTTTCTCGCGTCCCCCTCTAGCACCCCTCTCTCTCGCCCCCCTCTCTCGAGCCCTCTCTCTCTCGTCCGCTCTCTTTCTCTCATCCCCATCTCGTTCTCTCGCACCCCTCTCTCTAGCCCCCTCTCTCTCTCTCGCCCCTCTCTGTCTCGCCCCCTGACTGTCTCACCCCCTCTCTCTATCGCCCCATCTCTCTCTCTCGCCCCTCTCTATATTGCTCCCCTCTCTCTTTCATCCCCCTCTCTCTCTTCCCTCTCTCTCGTCCTCTCTCTCATCCCCCCCCTCTCACCCCTTCTCCCACCCCCTCTTTTTCTCTCCCTCTCTCTCGACCCTCCCCTCTCAGCCCCACTCTCTCTCTCGCCCCCCCTCTCTCTCGTCCACATTCTCTTGACCCCTCTCTCTCTCTCTCTTGACCACCCTTTCTCTCTCGCTCACCCCTCTCTCGCCTTCCTCTCTCGCCTTCTCTCTCTCTCCAACGCTCTCTTGCCCCCTCTCGAGCCGCACGTCTCTCGCCCTCAGTCTCTCTGTCGTCACTCTCTATCTCTCGCCCCCCTCTCTCTCACCCGCGTCTCTCTCGCCCTCTCTCTCGCACACCCAATCTCTGCCCCCCTCTTGCCCCACTCGACCCCGCTCACGTCCCTCTTTCTTCCCCCTCTCACTCTCCCACCCTCTCTCTCGCCCCCCTCTCTCTCTCTCTCGCCCCCACTCTCACCCAACCTCTCACACCCCGACTTTCTCTCTTGTCTTCCTCTCTCTCTCTCTTGCCACACTCTCTCTCCCACCCCACTCTTATCTCGCCCGCCCTCTCTTTTGCACCCCCTCTATCTCGATAGCCCTCTCTCTCTTGACTGCCCTCTCTCTCTTGCCCCCCTCTCTCGCCCTCTCTCTCTCGGACACTCAATCTCTGCCCCATTCTTGCCCCCCTCACCCCCCTCACGCCCCTCTCTCGCCTCCTCTTTCTCGCCCAACTCTCTCTCTCTCGACTCACCTCTCTCTTTACCCCCTCTCTCGCCCTCTCTCTCGCACTTCTCCCCTTGTCACCCTCTCTCACCCTTGCCCTTTTGCCCCCTTCTCTTGCCTCCTCACTCTCTCGACCACCCTCTCTCTCCTCTCTCCCTCTCTCTCGCCCCCTTCTCTCTATTTCATCTCTCTCTCTCGACCCCCTCTCTCTCTCGCCCCCTCCCTCTCTCGCCGCATCTCTCTCTCTCACCCTTCTCTCTCGCCCCCCTCTCTCTCGCCACCTTTCTCTCTCGAGCCCCTCTCTTTTCGCCACGCCCTCTCCCTCACTTCATCTCTCCGCCCCTCTCTCTCTCTCACCCCTCCATTCTCTCTCACACCTCTGTGTCTCGCACCTACCTCTCTCTCACCCCTCCCTCTCTCACCGCCTATCTCTCACCCACACCCCCTCTCTTGTTCTTTCGCCCCACTCTCCATCCCTACACCCATTGCCCCCTCTCTCTCGCTCTCTCTCTCTCTTGCCCCCTCTCTCTGGCCCCTCTCTCTTTCGCCCCCTCTCTCGCCTTGTCTCTCTTTCTGACTCCCTCTTTTGCCCCCTCTCTCTCTGTCTCTCCCCTTCCTCTCTTTCGTCCCTATCTCTCTCACCCCCTCTCTCGCCCCCTCTCTCTTGCCCCGGTCTCTCTCTCTCTCTCTCTCGCACCGTCTGCCTCTCTGGCCACCCCCTCTCTCGCCCCCCCTCTTTCTCTCACCAACTCTCTCTCGCCCTCCCTCTCTCTCACCCCGCCTCTTGCCTCTAATCTCGACCCCCTATCTCTATCTCTCTCCCACTCTCTCTATCCCCTCACTCGCCCCCCCGCCCCATCTCTCTCTCTCGCCCTCCTCTCTTGCACCCTCTCTCTCAGCCTCATTTTCTCTCTCTATCCCTCTTTCGCCCACACCCTCTCCTCTCTCTCTATCCCCCCCCTCTCGCCCCCTCACTCGTGCCCACCATTTTCTCGACACCCCGTGCTCTCAACACCCCTCTCTCTCACCCCCTTTCTCGCCCCCTCTCTCTCTCGACCCTTCCTCTCTCTCTCGCCTCCCCCTCTAGCAGCCCTCTCTTTCACCCCCTCTCTCGTTCTCTCACCCCCCTCTGCAGCGCTACCCCCTGTCTTGCCCTCTCTCTCTCGCCCCCTCTTTCGACCACTCTCTCTCCCGTCCACACTCTATCTCTCATCCCCCTCTTGTTCTCTCGCCCCCTCTCTCTCGTCCCCTCTCTCTCTCTCGCCATCCTTTCTCTCTCGAGCCCCACTCTCTCTTTCCCGCTCTCTCTCCCTCACTTCATCGCTCCGCCTCTCTCTCTCGAGCACCTCCCTCTCTCACCGGCCATCTCTCACTCACAACCCCTCTCTTTTTCTCTAGCCCCACTCTCCATCCCTCCCCCCTTGCCCCCTCTCTCTCGCCCTCTCTCTCTCTCTCTTGCACCCCCACTCACTGTCTCTCGCCTCGTCTCTCTCGGACCCCTCTTTTGCCCCCTCTCTCTCTCTGTATCTCGGCTCTCTCTCTGTCGCCCCCTCTCTCTCTCGCCCCCTCTCTCTCTCCCTCGCCCCCGCCTCTTGCTCGACCCCCGACCTCTGTCACTCACCCACTCTCACACACACCCCTCACTCGCACCCCTCTCTCGCCCCATCTCTCTCTCACCCCCTGTCTTGCCCCCTCTCTCTCAACCCCATTTCTATCTGTATCCCTCTTTCACCCACACCCTCTCCTCTCTCTCTCTATCCCGCCTCTCTCTCTCGCCCCCTCACTCTTGCCCACCCCTTTCTCGACTCCCCGCGCTCTCAACACCCCTCTCTCTCACCCCCCTTTCTCGCCCCCTCTCTCTCTCTCCCCCTTCTCTCGGACCGTCTCTCTCGCGTCCCCTCTCTCTCGCCCCACCTCTCTCGCTCTCGACCCTTCCTCTCTCTCTCGCCTCCCCCTCGAGCGCCCCCTCTCTCACCCCCTCTCTCGACCCCTCTCTCTCTTCCACTCACTCTCTCTCACCATCTCTCTCGTTCTCTCACCCCCCTCTTCATCGCTACCCCCTCTCTTGCCCTCTCTCTCTCGCCCCCTTTCTCAACCCCTCTCTCTCTCGTCCACCCTCTCTCTCTCATCCCCCCTCTCGTTCTCTCACGCCTCTCTCGCCCCGCTCTCTCTCTCTCGGGCCCCTCTCTGTCTCACTACCTCCCTCTCTCGCCGCATCTCTCTCTCTCACCCTTCTCTCTCGCCCCCCCTCTCTCTCACCACCTTTGTCTCTCGAGCCCCTCTCTCTCTTCGCCACTGCCTCTCACTCACTTCATCACTCCGCCTCTCTCTCTCTCGCCCCTCCATTCTCTCTCGCCCCCCGTGTCTCGCCCCTCCCTGTCTCTCGCCCCTCCCTCTCTCAGCGGCTATCTCTCACTCTCAACCCCTCTCTTGTTCTCTCGTCCCACTCTCCATCCCACCCCCCTTGCCCCCTCTCTCTCGCTCAATCTCTCTCTCTTGCCCCCCTCTCCCTCGCCCTTTGTCTCCGCCCCCTCTTTCTCACCCCCCTCCCCACCCCCACTCTCTCTCTCCCCCCTCTCTCTCGCCCCCTCTCGCCCCCACTCTCTCTCCCTCCTCCTTCTCTCTCTCAGCCTCCCTCTCTCTCTCTCTCACCCCAACTCTCTCAACCACCTACTCTCGCCCCCACTCTCTCTCTCACCCCCTTCTCTCTCTCGTCAAAATTCTTTCTCTGTCCCCCCTCTGTCTCGCCCCCCCATCTCTGTCAATTGTCTCTCTCTTGCACCCTTCTCTCTCTTGACCCCCACTTTTTCTCGCCCCCGCGCACTCTCGTCCTCTCTCTCCCTCTCTCGCCCTCACTCATGCGCCCTCTCTTTCGCTCCTCCCCTCTATCGCAACCCCACCTCTCTCGGCCCCCCTCGCCACCTCTCTCTCGCATCCCTCTCTCTCTCGCCCCACCTCTCTCTCTCGACCCTTCCTCCCTCTCTCGCCTCTCCTCTAGCACCCCTCTCTCTCGCATCCCTCTCTCTCTCGACCCCTCTCTCTCGTCCACACACTCTCTCTCACCCCCTCTCTCATTCTCTCGCTCCCCTCTGCATCGCTACCCCCTCTCTTGCGCTCTCTCCCTCGCCCCCTCTCTAGCCCCCTCTCTCTCTCGTCTACCCTCTCTCTCATCCCCCTCTCGTTCTCTCGCCCCCCTCTCTCGCTCTCTCTCTCGTGCCCCTCTCTGTCTCGCCCCCTCACTGTCTCGCCCCCCCCTCTCTCTCTCACCCCCCTCGCTCTCTGGTCCCCCTCTCACTCTCTCGCCCCCTCTCTCTCACCCTCCCTCTCTCTCTCTTTCTCACCTTTCCTCTTGCCCCCTATCTCGAACCCCCTATGTCTGTCGCCCACCCGCGCTCTCACACCCACTCCCTCGGCCCCCCCTCTCCCCCATCTCTCTCTCTCTCTCTCTCTCGCCACCCTCTCTTGCCCCCTCCCTCTCAACCCATTTCTCTCTCTGTCCCTCTCTCACCCACACCTCTCCTCTCCATCAGTTCCCCCCTCTCTCTCTCGCTCCATCTCTCTCTTTCGCACCCCCTCTTTCTTTTGTCTCCTCTCTCTTGCCCACCCCTTTCTCGACTCCCCTCTCTCTCAACGCCCCTCCCTCTCAACCCCTCTCTTGGACCCTCTCTCTCACGTCCCCTCTCTCTCGCCACCGGACTCCCCTCTCTCACCCCCGACCCCTCTCCCTCACCCCTCTCTCTCTGCCCACTCTTTCTCAACCCCCTCTCGCTCCCACTTTCTCTCTCTCTCGCCCCCACTCTCTCTCCCGCCTATTTCTCTCTCAGCCCCCCCCACCCCCCACTCTCTCGACCCCCTTCTCTCGCCCCCACTCTCTCTCTCTCGCACCCCTCTCTCTCGCCCCACGCTCTCTCACCCCCTGTCTCCCTCTCTCGCCCTCTCTCACGCGCCCACTCTTTTGCCCCTCCCCTCTCACTCAACCCACCTCTCACCTCTCTCCACCCCTCGCCACCTCTCTCTCGCACCCCTATCCCTCTCCCCCCCTCTCTTTCTCGTCCCTTCCACTCTCTCTCGCCTCCCCCTCTAGCACCCCTCTCTCTCGCCCCCTCTCTCGACCCCTCTCTCTCGTCCAAACTCTCTCTCACTCCCTCTCTCGTTCTCTCGCCCCCCTCTCCATCGCTACCCACTCTCTTGCCCTGTCTCTCGCCCCCCCTCTCTCTCTCGCCCCACTCTCTCTCGCCCCCTCTCTCTCTCGCCCCACTCTCTCTCGCCCCCTATTTCTTGCCCCTTCTCTCTCTCGTCCCTCCTCTCTCAGCCCCACTCCCTCTCTTGCGCCCTTTCTCTCTCGTCCACATTCTCTTGAGCCCTGTCTGTCTTGACCACCCTTTCTCTCTAGCTCACCCCGCTCTTGCCCCCTCTCTTGCCTTCTCTCTCTCGCTCCCCTCTCTCTTTCATCCCCTCTCACTATCCCCCTCTCTCTCGCCCCCTCCCTCCCTCGCCCCCTCCCTCTCGCCCCCTGTTTCTTGCTCCTTCTCTCTCTCGTCCCTCCTCTCTCAGCCCCACTCCCTCTCTTGTGCCCTTTCTCTCTCGTCCACATTCTCTTGATCCCTGTCTCTCTTGACCACCCTTTCTCTCTAGCTCACCCCGCTCTTGCCCCCTCTCTTGCCTTCTCTCTCTCGCTCCCTCTCTCTCTTGCCCCCTCTGTGACCCCACCTCACTCGCCCCCACTCTCTCTGTCATCTCTCTCTCTCTTTCTCGCCCCGTTCTCTCACCCCCCACTCTCTCGCCACACACTCTCTCTCTCGCACCTCCACTCTATCTCACTTGCCCTCTCTTTTGACCCCCTCGCTCGCCCTCTCTCTTGCACACCCAATCTCTGCCCCGCTCTTGCCCCCCTCGCCCCCCTCACGTCGCTCTCTCTCCCCCTCTTTCACCCACTCTCTCTCTCGCCCCATCTCTTTCTCTCTCTCTCTCGCCCCCTCTTTCTTTCTCTCGCTCACCCCTCTCTCGCCCCTCTCTCGCTCCCCCACTCTCTTGCCCCCTCTCTGCCCAATCTCTCTCGCCACACTCTCTCTCTCGCACCCCCACTCTTATCTCGCCCGCCCTCTCTTTTGCCCCCCCTATCTCGACAGCCCTCTCTAGACTCCCCTCTCTCTCGCCCCCTCTCTCGCCCTCTCTCTCGCACACCAAATCTCTGCCCCCTTCTTGCCCACCTCGCCCCCCTCCCGCCCCTCTCTCGCGCCCTCTCTCTCTCACCATTTCTCTCTCACCCACCCTCTCTCGTCCACCTCTCTCTCTCTCTCCACTCCCCTCTCACACTCGACTCCCTCTCTCGACCTCTCTCTCGCCCCCTCTCTCGCCCTCTCTGTCTCTCAATCCCCCTCCCTCTCGCCTCTCTCTCTCTCTCTTTGGTTACCCTTCTCTCTCGCCCCCCACTCTCTCGACACCTCTCTCACTCGCTCCGCTCTCTCTCTCTCTCAACTCTTTCTCTCGCCCCCTCTCTCTCCCTCTCTCTCTCGCCACACCTCTCTCTCCCTCCTCTCCTCTCTCTCACTCAAACCTCTCACGCCCCATCTCTCCCACCCCGATCCCTCTCTCTCTCTCTCGCCCCCCTCTCTCTCACCCCGCCTTTCTTGTTCTCTCGCCCCCTCTCTGCATCGTACCCCCTCACTCGCCCCCTATCTAAAACCCCTCTCTCTCACTCCTCTGTCTCAACCCCTCTCATTCTCAGCCCCACTGTCTATCTCGCCCTCATCTCACTCGCCCTCTCTCTATCTCTCCCTCTCTCTCTTGCCTCCCTCTCTCTCTCGACATCCCTCTCTCTCCCAACCACCCTCTCTCGCCCCCTCTCTCTCGCACTCCCCTCTCTCGCCCCCTTCTCTCACCCCCTCACCCCCACCCGCTCTCTCTCCCCTTCTCTCACCACCCTCTCTGTCTTGCCCCCTCTCTTTCGCCCCCTCGCTCTCTCACTTCCTGTCTTTTGCCGCTCTCTCTTGCTGCCCTCTCTCTCACACCCCTTCTCTCCCTCGCCCCTCTCTCTCACCCCTCTCCCCCTCGCTCCTTCCTCTCGCCTCCTCTTCCCCTTTCCCCCTCTCCCCACCCCCACTGTCCCCCACTCTCTCCCTCTCCCACCTCTCCACCCCTTCTCGTCCCCGTATCTCTCTCTCTCTCTCTCTCTCTCTCACCCTCTCTCTCACTCACCCCTCTCTTTCTCACCCCCTCTCTCTGACTCTTCTGTCTCTCTCTCTCTCTCACCCCTCTCTCTCCCTCTCCCCCTCTCTCTCGCACTCCCCTCACTCTCTCGCCACCCCCATCTCCCGCCCCTCCCTCTCGCTCGGTCCCATCACGTTCCCCTCTCTCTCTCTCTCTCTCTCTCCACCCTCTCTCCCCCCCCTCTCTCTCGCACCCCTCTCTCTCTGCTGACCCCTTGTCTCAACCCAGCCTCTCTCTCTCGCCCCCTCTCTCTTTCGCCCCTCTCTCTCCCACTCTCTATTGCCCCCCTTCTCTTGCCCCACCCCTCTCGCCCCTCCTCTGTCTTGTCCCTCCTCTCTCTTGCCACCCCTCCTCTCTCTTGCCCCCACCCTCTGTTTCTCGATCCCCCTCACCCTCCTCTCGACCCCCACTCTCTCTCTCTCCTCTTCACCCTCTCTCCACATTCTCTCTCACCCACACTCGCTCTGTCGCTCTCTCCGCACCGTCTTATCCCTCTGTATATCTCGCTCACTCTCTCTCACTCCCTCTCACTCTCTTTCTCTCTTTTGCCGCCATCTCCCTCCCTCTCTCCACCCCATCCCTTTCTCCTCTCTCTCTGTTTTGCTCAGTTCTTCTGTTTCTGTCGCTCACCCTTTCTCTGTAGGGCTCCCCCTCTGTCTCTCTGTCTCGCTCTCTCTCTCCTCGTCTGTCTCTCTCGCTATCTCCCTCTCTCGCCTTCTCTCTCTCGCCCCACTCTTTCGCTCCCTCGCTCTCATCCTCTGTCTATCCGGCCAACCCCTTCATCCCCTCTCTCTCTCTCAACAACCCTCTCACGCACCCTTCTCTCCTTCTCACTTTTCTCTCTCTCTCCATTTCTCTGTCTCTCTCTTTCACACACGCGCCCCCCCACCTATCTCTTTCTATCTTGCTCTCGCCCATTCTCTTCTGTCCCCTTATTCTCTCTCTTGCCCTTCTCTCTCACTCCCTCTCTCTCGCCTCTATGCCTCTATCGTCTTGTACTTGTCTCTCTCTCATCTTATCACTCTCTCACTCACTCTAACTCTCTCTTGCTCACTCTCATTCTCACACTTTCTTTCTCTCTCTCTCTCACTTGCCCTCTTATTCACTCTCTCACCGTCTCCCTTCTCTCTCTCTCTCTCGGCTCTCTCTCTCGACACTCTCTCTTGACTCTCTTTCTCTCATCTCTCTCTTGACCCTCGATCTCCCTCTCGACCCTCTCTCTCCTGCCTCCTCTATCTCTCTCTCGCCATCCTGCTCTTTTTTGCCCATCCCTCTCTCTCTCACACCTGTCTCTCTCTCTCTCACCCCCTCATTCTCTCTCTTCCCTCTCTCCTCTTCTCTCTCTCTCTTTCTCGCATCCACATCTCTCTCGTCCCATTTCTCTTTCCTTGTACCCCTCTCTCTCTCAGACTTGCCCCCTATTTCTCTCGCCTCTCTCTCCTCCCCTCCCTCGCACCTCTCTCAGTCTTTCTCTCTCTCTCGTCTCTCTCTCTCTCTCTCGTCTCTCTCTCTCATTATCTCCTCCTCTCTCTCTCCCTCCCTCACCCTATCTCTCCCTTGACCCCCTCTCTATCGCTCCGCTCCTTCTCTCGCTCCACCTTCTCTCACTCTCGTGGTCTCTCCGTCAGTATCTCTCTCTCTCCCCGCCACCTCCCTCCGTTTCTCTTTGACTGACTCTCTCTCTCGCTCCTGTCCATCCCTCCCTCTCTCTCTCTCTGACACACTCTGTCTCCCTGATCGTTCCCTCTCCCTCTGACCGAGAGACTTGGTGTTGGTGGTGGTGGTGCAGCTGCATTTGGGGGTGGGGGTGGGGGTGGGGCTGAGAGGATAGATGTGGGAGGTAGCAGGAGGGGTAATAGGGGTAGAGACGAAATTGCGGGAGGGCGACAAAGACAGCAGAATGAGTGTGAGGGGGACAGGGAAGAGTTGTGGCAGGTGGAGAAATGGGGTTTGTGGGGTGTGAGACGGGGGAGTGAAAGGGAGAGGCGGTGAGAAAGAGTGAGTGTGCAGAAAGAGAGAGAGAGTGAGAGAAGTGATGGGAAAGAGTGAGGGAGAGGAAATGGGGAGGCGAGTTTGGAGTGGGAGGACATAGGGAGTTAAACCCAGCTCCTGAACTCAGGGCACGGTGCACTCCCCTTCCCTTCCCTGAGGACCAGGACTTGGAGCTGAGTCTGTCTCTCTCCAGCTCAGCTTCTCCAACACAAAGACACACAACATCATCGGTCACTCTGCTGCTCGGCACGGCTTTAATCAACATTTTTATTGTTTACAACTGGAAGTGATGGATGCAGTCAGTGGGATGGTGCCTTTTCTCACTGGCCCGTGAGTTGTGAGAAACATTGAAACGTTTCCCTGTAACCACCCCCCACCGCTCCCCCCCCCCCCCCCCCCGCCTTGAGGGATAAGGATGGACAAACCCACGCTACCCTCAGTCTGTTACCATAGCGACAGGCTGCTCCATCGCTGAAACACTGAACTGAAATGAGTAAATCCCGGATGGATTGATTAATGAGGAAATTTGATGGATGGATGGATTTGGGTGAAGGGATATTTCAGCACATTCTTCAGCTGCTGCCTGAACTTAGTCTGGGTCATGACATAAATCGCTGTGTTTGTGCAGCAACTGAGGAGCTGCATCATGAAGCCCAATTCCTGCACAAAGGGATGGAGATGCACAGGGGTATCCACAATCCAAAACATCCGGTACCATATACAATACAGCATTAAAGCTGACCATAAGAGAATGAAATTGGCCGAGATCACAAACAGCAAAATGATGGATTTTTTTCGGTTTCTCATTTCTGCGTCAGACTGAGCGTCCCTATTGGTGTGAGCGCGGAGTCTCCTGCGGGCTCTGCTGGTCACTAAAATGTGTCTGATGGTGAGAACATTGAGCAGCAGAATCAGGAGAAATGGGACACATGGGGTTAGAATGTGGTGGAGGAACTCGATTCTGACCCAGACACTGGAGAATCGAACAACGACTGTTACCTCACAAAACCAGGGGGCGTTCCGCAGCCAATACTGAGCCTCGAGCATAAAATACCAGAAAATGTTCTTTAAACAGCTCAGCACAGTCACTACTCCCAGAACGACAGTCGCCGTTTTCTCACTGCAATATTTACTTTTCAGCTTCTGGCAACAAATTGCCACAAACCGATCAAAGGTGAAAGTGACAGTGAACCAGACAGAACAGTCAGTGGCTGCATAAAGCAGGACGGCGTGGATATTACACAGGGGAATGGAGAACAACAGGGAATAAAAATGTCGCCCATAAACAATGGGAATGTGTCTCAGTATCAGGTCGAGGATAATGACCAGGAGATCCGCCGCTCCCATGGCCCCCAGGTAACATCTGACACATGAAGACAATCCGCAATCTTTATAAAGCAGGACGTAGATGGTCACTAGGTTAACTGTGAGGAAGGAAACAAACCCATTATCCATCAGCCTGGTGGCAAAGGGACCCGTTTGATTAGGAACCCAGTGAGATTTTCAGATGTTTCCCTGTATTCACGAATTTATTAAAATAGTTTGAGCTGGAATAGCAAATGGGAAGGTCGGAATTACTGACAAAAATGTGTCATTTATCACAAGAAACCCTCCCTCCCCAAACACACAGAGACACCTCCATATGGACAGATGGTTTCTAGAACATTCCCACACACTCGATCACTCGAGAGCAGACACAGGTCACTCCTTCCCAATTAATAATACGAAGGGTGGAAACCTCACTGTCCTGAAGGTTTCTCTCCCAGTTTCCTTAAAACAAACAGAGTTTGGGAATTTCTGTATTTTGGTCTAAATTGTGTTCGATCCTGTGTCGTGAATAAATGTAAACACAGTGAAAACGTATTCACCCCTTTAATTGCCTGAGGAGCCTTCGGAACAGTGTCTCCTTCTACCTGGAACAGGATCTCTTCCCTCGGGATCTTATCATTTGTTCAATTCACGACGTCCGGCCGTTCACAAACAATGTCAGGGACGGAACTTTCCGGCAAATGTCAGTTATAGAATGTTGGGCTCGGAACAAATGTCAGAGGTTTGTTGTTATCCACAATCATCTCCGACATTTCTTTGGTCATGTAAACATTAAAATATTGTCAGGCCAGTGCGAAACTTAATAGTTCCTTTTCAATAATGGAGATTTTGTGGATATTGACAAGTATCGACAAGTAGCCAATTGACCATTCAATTCCATCATCATCTTTCTGTATCAGTACATCTCCGAGCCCTATATCCCGAGTATTGATATGGTTAATGTAATTTCTGCAGTTTCATGCATTCACACACACACACACACACACACACACACAACACACACACACACCTCACACATAACCCACACACATACACACACCTACACACACACTCACTCACACACATACACACACCTACACACACACACGCACATACACATACACTCACTCACACACACACACCTACACACACACCTACACACACACACACACACACACTCTCACACTCTCACACACATACATACACACACACACTCACTCACACACTTACACACACCTACACACATACTCACTGTACTAAAACTGAGGTTTAATGAATAAAAGCTAAATTATGAAACTAATGATCGACTAGGCCATAATGAAGCATGAACTAGAAGTCACCTCTGTTATGCCAGGAACATGGTAACCTTGGGCAAGAAACCAAGGAATGCTTCAGTTAAACACAGAGGGCAAAATACAATGAAAGCTCTTTTCATGACATCAATAAATGTTATAACTAGTAGCAGAAATTGTAAAATAATATAACATTTTAATTAAAGAAATTGGCAGAGAAAAGCGTGAAATGCTTTAACCAATGGAATTGTCATTAATGATTTTTAATGTAAGAAAAATCCATAGCGTGAGATGTTTAAACCAATGAAATTATCACCAATGTATTTGAATGGAAAAATAATGTATAAGTATTAGTGCTGTAAAATCTCCCGTTGCGACTTCCGAAGTCCTTTTTGGAACTCGCCCAATCTTCGAAGATTGAATAAACATCTGTTGCTCCGTTTGTGTGTGTCTCGCAGTATTTCGATTTGCCACGGGAGAAGTGATAGCCGGTGGGGATAAGGGCTGATACCAGTCAACTTGGAGTTCGCCTTTTTGAACTTAACCTTGCGGACAGTCTCCCTTGATACAACGGTTAAAGGACAGTCCGCGGTTGGCAGAGTTCGGAGGCAGGACCAGGTTGTTCTGAATCAGATCCCTAGAGTTAGAATAGTTAGCCAAGTGTCAGGAACTATTCTCCGGAGATTCAGAAAGCCTAGACAGAATTCACTTATAACAAATTTGGGGGCTCGTGTCCGGGATCCTAAACAGAACTCCCACGGAAGGCTCTGAATGATTCTGGGACACTGTGACACACACAGATGTTTGAGCAAATGATGTGAATAGGTGGCGCTCGCAATAAAGTAAAAAGGTTGAAGCTTCGAAAAAGTAAAAACGTGATTTTTTACTTTGAGTCGGACAACTCCGTGCACAGGATCAAGGTAAGAACCTTCTCTGGTATTTTGGGGCTTTCGCGGAATTGAGAAGGGTACACTGCCTTGTCGACTCGGTGGTTGTGACAGGTAACCGGGATACAAGGGTTAATTGAGTAACCAGAGTGTAGGTTAGCCTGAAGACCAACCATGGGTGGCCGAGGTTCCAGGTCTAAAAAGGAACGGGAAAACGAAACCCCACAGATTCCCCTTAATAGTCCGCTGGTACGAAAATTGGGGAATTGGAGTCCCTACGAAAGTCGGGGCTTAAAGAAAAAGGAAATGATAAAATACTGTTGTTTTGTTTGAGTAAAAGAACCCATCCGTCCGCCATCAGTGATCTGGCCAAAATTTGGATCGGACGAGGATTGGGTTTGTCAAATTTTAAATGATTATGTAAAGAATAAACAGTATCCAGGTTTAAAGGAGAGCGAGTATGCTGCATGTTGGGTAGGGAACCTGACAGCAACTGCTCCAACCCCAGTACCTTTATATCCTTTAACCCCACTGAATGAGAGTAAGTGGGAAGTGTTAGAGAACTTACCCCCGCCTCTGGCACCCCCGCCATATGCTCTTCAGGAGGAACAACGGCAGCGGCCGTTGGAGAATCAGGGAGCGGGATCCAGGGGATCTGGCGAAGGGGACGTGGAAGCCACAGCAGCAGGGACTGAGGGGGTAAGGAGATCTGCACGACTAAAGGAGAGAGAGATGAGGGGAAAAAGTGATAAAGAAGTAGTGAGACTGTGTCCCCTACGGGAGATCCCATTTGGGGAACGGACCACAGGATTTGTTGTAGCCCCATTAAACTCAAATTATATAAGACAACTGAAGTTTATTTTTTACCAGCAGCTTGCAGTAAGACCGACAGAGAGAGAGAGAGTGCGAGAACTGCTCGCAAAACATTTAACCCTCTGTGATTCGGTTTGAATGCACATTGGTTTGTTGGTGATTGAATGAGGAAGTTTTATTCACTGGTGCTTGAGTTCCAGGATTGTTTTAAATGTGATCTTTATGTAAACTTAACATGATTTATTTTCAATATGTGAAGGACAGTTGTAGTTTCAGTTCAACAGTAGACTGTCGGGAAAAAAAGACGATAACTTCCATGGTTATTATCTGAGACCTTGGATTCGGCCATTAGAATTTTATTTTAAACTTGAATTGACAAATTATTGTAAGACAGCTCTGATTATTTTACGACCTAAAGTATTGTAATTGAGAAATAATTGGTCAGGAGTACATAAGAAAACTAATTTTGGATCTAAATTAGGGTACTAAATCTGGGTGAATACAGTGGATTTTAAAATTGGGAACTGTATGCATTTTACATTTTAAATATTAAATACTGAATAAATGGACGTAAATATATAAATATGTTTACAAGTTAGGAACAGGCTTTAAAGTTAGTCAAGCATGAATTAATAAATTGGTGTTTGAGGATATGAGAAGCTAGGAATATTGCAATATTTCTTAAAAAAAGGAAGAACGTATCGACTAAAGTGCCGATAGGGGACAAGGAGATTGGGTTTGTGTGTGACCCCCTCACCAGTGGGGAGGTCGGAACATTTAAAAGGAAATGACGGTCCTGGATGAGAATCCGATAGGATTGTCAGAACAAATTAATTTTTGAGGCCCATTCTATTTTTGAATATACTATTTACTGGGGGAGAAAGGAGACTTATATGGGGATACTGGATAGGGAAAGTGTTAATTGAGATTAAAAAAAACTAGTAGCAGTGCCGGTATTAAGCTTGCCGGACAATTTGGCATGAGAGGGGGATGGTTAGGGGTGAAGACAAATATCCCCTTCAGAACCCTAACTGGGACCACCACAATATAGAAGGGTGGAATAATATGTTAGACATGCAAAATTTGATAATCCAAGGGATACAAACTTGCATCCCCAAACAACAAAATTTAGCCAAGGTTTTCGACCTGAGGCAGGGAAAGGACGAGTCTCCCTGTGCATTCTTACACAGATTAAGGGAGTCGGTTAGGAAATGTTCGGGTATAGACCCAGATGGGGAAATAGGATGACGGATGGTAAAGGTTCACTTCGTGACAAAGGCATGGCCTGATATCCAGAAGAAGTTACAGAAGATAGAGGACGGGAACGGTAGAAATGAGTCGGAGTTGTTACAGGAGGTTCAGAAAGTATTTGTATAGAGAGACATAATGGCGGAGGAACGGAAGGCTAAGATAATGGTAGCAGTAGTAAGGGAGGACTGTATGAAAGACAAAAGGAGTCGGATAAATAAGGTGGTTATCTAAATCTGAATATTTATGTCTTTGTGGGCCGGCCCCCGATAGGAATTTTGTGTTGGTGAAGATTTATGTGTGTCTTTGTGTGTGTAAATTTGATTGTAAAAAAGTCTCTGTGGATGTGAGAATTTGTGTTTGTGTATGGATTTTTTTTAAAAAGGCTTCTCAGCTAACAAGCAGTTTAACACTTTGTGCTCTGGCTTGAATTCATCTGTTTGTTAATGGTTTTATGTGTGAAACTTGTTTGTCATTTGATTCAGTGCACTATTTTTGATTGTAATTTTATGAATTCTCAACATTATTTTTTTTTCTCATGATATGATTTTATTAGAACTTAAGGAGGACCCTGATGCTGGGAGAAAACAGCAGTATAGGTGGACTGTCTTAGCTGAAGGTTTTACCGAGTCACCAAACTTGTTTGGACAGATCCTAGAACAAGTTCTTGAGGGCTTGACTTTAAGACCAACTTTAAAGTTAATTCAGTATGTGGACGACCTCCTGTTGTCCGGTCTCACCCAAACTGACACACAGCAGGGAACCAATGATTTATTAAACTACCTTGCAGTGAAGGGATTGCGAGTTAGGCAGAACAAACTACAGTATGTGGAACGGGAAGTAAGATATTTAGAGCATTTAATCAGTCAAGGGCAGAAGAGAATAAGCCCTGAAAGAGTAAAGGGAATTGTAGAATTAGGACTACCCCGAATTAAGAGGGAATTCCGAAAGTTCCTGGGTTTGCTAGGTTATTGCAAACTCTGGATAGATAATTATGCTACAAGCAGTAGCAGCCACTGCTAAGCTAGTGGAAGAAAGCCAGAAACTGACGTTTGGAGCACCACTGACTGTGGTTACTCCTCACCAAGTCCGCACTATTCTGAATCAAAAAGCGGGACGATGGCTCACAGACTCCCGAATCCTGAAATATGAGGCAGTGCTCTTAGATAGAGAGGACCTTAAGATAGAGGTGGGTGCATGTTCAAATCCGGCTGACTTCTTATGGAAAGGAGAGCCATTCATGAGATTGAGTGCAAGGTAGTAATAAGTTAGAACAATTCCAAATTCACACGACATGAGGGGTGGTATCCACCTTCAGGAAAATGAGGCAGGGGAGCAGGGGCTCCAGGGGCAAATGTACCCAGTTACACAGAGAGATAGGCTGCCAGTGAGGCAGGGGAGCAGTGGCTCCGGAACAGATGTACAAAGAAATAGGCTGCTGATAAGGCAGGGGGGAACAGAAACTCTGAGGGTAGATGCGAATTAATATGGGTAACTTGAGAGTGAGTTTCAGGACGTTGAGACAGTAAGTAGACTGTATTGCGCTGAGATTGTTCGTGGGGGCTATACGGCGCGTAGGGCTGCATTGAAAAACGGTAGGTAGGGAGCGGGAGCTCCGGGGGCGGATGCGCCCAGACACAGGGAAAACAACTGCGATGTGCTTGAAAGAATTTGACAACCGGCCCTGAACAGTTCCATATGTAGAGCAGTGACCTCCGGGAAAAAGGGGGGGAAGATCTGCCACATGAGGACTGCCCAGCAGTACTGGAGGCTGCGAGTGGAGATAGTTGGGGAAAAGAATTAGCACTTGAAGACCTGGTGGTCGAGGGGAGGTCGCTATGAGCTCCGATGCGCAGACACAGGAGACAGTGACAGGCAGACATAGACAGAGAGACCAACACCGTATGAGAGAGAGAGAGAGAGAGAGAGACTGGCTGTGTGTGAGGACCTACAGAGAGAGAACGGAAGCTATTACATTTTGTTGTGTTTCTGGCTGAAAGTCATCTGTTCGTTAGTTGTTTGAGTGTTTATCACCTAGAGCTTGAGTCACGAGATATGTGTATCTGTAAATATGTTGAGACCCTGGGCTTCGCTGTTTCTCGTTTACTTCACCAGGGACTCCTGACTCAGACACCACCTCTGGATTTCGCTGTGCACACTATTGAACCCGGTGAAGGGGTTTTGATCAAACACTGACAACAGTTAACTCTCGAACTTGTGTGGGACGGCCCGTTCCTAGTACTCCTCACCATTGAACGGCGGAGAAAAGCTGGCAAATGGCCAGTCACCTCACCAGTTAAGAAAGGAGTCTGGACAGCCGAATCAACACGTGACCCACTATAACTCAGACTGAACAGACTTTGATTAACTGACTATAATATGGCGACGTGAGTGCGGGGACTGTTTCTTCAGAATTGTATGTTAATCTTGTTTTGTGCTTTGATATATTGTTTAAGTTCTTAGCACTAGTCAGAATTATGCTGCTATTCCTGTTACTTCTGAGTTTTGCTCATATATCTTTTTCAGATGTTGTGTTAATGATTTCTGTTTCGGAATTTCCACAAGTTATAAAAATTGATGCTTGCAGCCTAAGTAGAATGCCCAGATGTAGAGTTTCAAAGGGAATATCTTTCCTCCAAGATATTTCTTCACACCCTACCGAACCGCAAAAGCCACCGCCTAGCATCACTATCCATAGAGCCCCCTTTAGCCCAGCCCTAAACTGTTTTGACAGGAAGTGTCATCCTATATATATCTCACCATTAAAAATGCTTCCTCTGAAGACTCATTTCCCCATAAAAATGGGTCTCAACTCCTTAGTAAAGACTTAAAGATAGAGATGACAGTGTATGGGAAGCGTTTTGTGGGCTGCTATTTTTGAATTGGCGTCGGACGGGGACAGCCTTTGGGATTCCTTGATTCTAAACTGCAACCTTTAACCCCTTACACTGATCCAAAGTCACTGCAGATTATAGAGGTTAAAGACCTGAGACAGACTCTTGAAATAGAAACAGGATATGGATAAACAAATGCCTGGATTGAATGGGTTAAATATACTGTAAAAAGCCTGAACAAAAGCAATTGCTATGCATGTGCCTCCGGTAGGACAGTGTCTCAGGTAGTTCCCTTTCCGCTCAGGTGGGAGCGAAACAAACAGGGCATGGAATGCATGATAGCCCTATATCAAGATGAGACTGCATGGAAAAATCCGAATTGTGCTTCTTTGTCTTTGATGTTTTCTTCCTTAAAAGGACATAAGAGGCAAGCTCCCCCTGTGTTTTCTGCCGCTGTTGGGAATCACACATCGTGTGTTTATAGACAGGGTGGATCTATTGATTTGGGGGAGCTGAGATTGTGTTCGGTGATTAAAAACGTTACTGAAGCAGTGGAAGGAAGAAATTACTCATCTTTAAACGTTCCCCGAGCGGATCTGTGGTGGTATTGTGGAGGAAAACTACTGAGACCCACCCTGCCCCCTGATTGGAAGGGGATATGTGCAATTGTACAATTGGCAATACCATTCACCTTGGCATTTGAAAGAGAACAGTTAGTTGGGAGAAAAGGAAGAGATAAGAGATCACTGCTACCCACTTCTGTTGATGAAAGGATTTATCTTGATTCAATAGGGGTCCCTGGGGGGGTGCCTGATGAGTTCAAAGCTCGTAACCAGACTTCAGCAGGCTTTGAATCATCCCTATTCTGGTGGGTTACTATTAATAAGAATGTGGATTGGATAAACTACATTTATTATAACCAAGCACGGTTTATTAACCATACTAGAGATGCAGTAAAGGGTTTGGCCGAATAACTGGATGCCACCAGTCGTATGGCTTGGGAAAACAGACTGGCCTTGGACATGCTCTTAGCTGAAAAGGGGGGCATTTGTGTCATGATAGGCTCTCAATGTTGTACTTTTATTTCCAACAATACGGCCCCTGATGGCTCTGTGACCCGTGCCCTGGAAGGTCTCCAGGCACTGGCTGATGAGATAGCTGAGAATTCAGGTGTAAATACTAATTGGACTGGCTGGCTAGAGCGGTGGTTCGATAAATGGAAGGGGGTGATGGTCTCAGTGGTGATTACACTTCTGTTGGTAATCGGGATTTTAGTTGCTTTGGGCTGTTGTATAATTCCATGTCTGCGTGGTCTAATTACCCGCCTTATTGAGACTACTTTGATTAAGAGTGACCCGCATACAGTTGTGGGCATTCACCTTCAAGCTGATGCAAATGATCCTGAGGCTGATTGGAATAGACAGGCCATGATTATGTTGCAGAAATTACAGACTATATAAAAAGACAGGGGGGATTGATATGGTTAATGTAATTTCTGCAGTTTCATGCATTCACACACACACACACACACACACACACACACACACACACACACAACACACACACACACCTCACACATAACCCACACACATACACACACCTACACACACACTCACTCACACACATACACACACCTACACACACACACACACACATACACATACACTCACTCACACACACACACCTACACACACACCTACACACACACACTCTCACACTCTCACACACATACATACACACACACACACTCACTCACACACTTACACCTACACACACACTCACTGTACTAAAACTGAGGTTTAATGAATAAAAGCTAAATTATGAAACTAATGATCGACTAGGCCATAATGAAGCATGAACTAGAAGTCACCTCTGTTATGCCAGGAACATGGTAACCTTGGGCAAGAAACCAAGGAATGCTTCAGTTAGACACAGAGGGCAAAATACAATGAAAGCTCTTTTCATGACATCAATAAATGTTATAACTAGTAGCAGAAATTGTAAAATAATATAACATTTTAATTAAAGAAATTGGCAGAGAAAAGCGTGAAATGCTTTAACCAATGGAATTGTCATTAATGATTTTTAATGTAAGAAAAATCCATAGCGTGAGATGTTTAAACCAATGAAATTATCACCAATGTATTTGAATGGAAAAATAATGTATAAGTATTAGTGCTGTAAAATCTCCCGTTGCGACTTCTGAAGTCCTTTTTGGAACTTGCCCAATCTTTGAAGATTGAATAAACATCTGTTGCTCCGTTTGTGTGTGTCTCGCAGTATTTCAATTTGCCACGGGAGAAGTGATAGCCGGTGGGGATAAGGGCTGATACCAGTCAACTTGGAGTTCGCCTTTTTGAACTTAACCTTGTGGACAGTCTCCCTTGATACAAGGGTTAAAGGACAGTCCGCGGTTGGCAGAGTTCGGAGGCAGGACCAGGTTGTTCTGAATCAGATCCCTAGAGTTAGAATAGTTAGCCAAGTGTCAGGAACTATTCTCCGGAGATTCAGAAAGCCTAGACAGAATTCACTTATAACAGTATCAAATACAATTTTCAAAGCTTTTCAAAATATTTGGTGTAGCTAAAACTGGTGCTGAGATTAATCTTGCTTTAAAATTCTCAAAGGCCTCCTGGCATTGTTCTGTCCATGACACTTCTGTGTTCATCTTTAATAAATCCAGCAGTGGTGCCAAAATCCTGCTGAAGTTTGCAAGAAATCTCCGACAGAATATACTTAGTCCCAAAAATCGAAGTACCTCTTTCTTCGAGGATGGTCGTGGAAATTCCTCAAAGCCTTTCTTCTTTGTTTTCCATGGGGTCAACCTTCCATGTCCAACGTAATGTGCCAAGAAAGTCACCTCTGCCTTCGCGAATTCTGTTTTATTACCAAGTTTGCTTCTTGTAATCGTTCAACTTGCTCTGCCAGCTGTAACATGTGAGCTTTCAATCACTTGCTAAAGATCACTACATCATACAGATAAACTGCACAATTTGTTCATCTGATCACAACTCTGTTCTTTAGTCTTCAATGTGTCTGGAGCATTATTCATTCACATGACATTCTCTGACATATTTTGTCATATCCGGTAGCTTTTACCAGATAGTTTAACTGTTTGACTCGACATTTTTTGTTTTTACTTTGAAAAGGGCCACTAAACCTGGCTTTGAAGGGATTTCCTACCACTGGTGGCAATACTAATAACCCATCCCCAGGGAAATCGTCAAGGTTTCAGAGTTTTTATCTTCCAGCTTCTTCACTCTACACTGTGCCCTATTCAGGTGCTGTTTAGATAACTCACCCACTTCACCCACTACATCTAATTTCTCCCTCACCTCAGATACATAATCCAAGTGTGAGATCTCTGACTTCGGTTCTGTCAATTTATATTTAATTAATTTCAAAGGACCTCTCACTTCAGATCCGAATATTATCTCAAAGGAAGTAATGTGAGTAGATTTATTTGGGGCATCTCTAATGGCAAACAATGTAATGAGACGCCTTTATTCCAATCATTCGGATAATTCTGATAGTACACTGTTAATATTGTCTTCAGCTTCTGATGCCAATTTTCCAAGGCTCCCTGGGATTCGGGATATGACGCACTTGATTAAACTGCTGCATGGCGAAACTAACTATGACGTCCTTAAACTGCTGTGTGGTAAAATGAGATCCTTGGTCTGACTGAATCACACTGCGTAGCCCACAGCGAGTAAAGAAAGCGACCAACTCCTCCATCTCCCTTTTTGCCTGTACACCCCATAATGGAATTATCCCTGGAAATTGGGATAATTTGGATAATCCATTATGATCAGCAGATATTGGTTTCCACTTTTATTTCAAAAAGGGTAGATCCACAATTAATCGTAACCCATGTGAAAGGTTCTTCGAATGCAGGAATTGGAAACAAAGGTGCTGGTTTTATTACTGACTGTGACTTACCTACCATTTGGAATGTATAACATGTACAACAAAAATTAACCACGTCCTGTGCATTCCAACCACTAGAAATGCTTTAGCTGGCGTCTTCCGTGCATCAACTCCTTTGGCTTTTTTTCTATCTGTTTTCTTTCCTGTTGTAACTTATGACAATGGGATCTTGTTGCTACATAGTCTGAAAAAAGTCCCTGGGTACGTTTCTTATAATTCCCCAGTTTCCTGATCTTACTTTGGCTTCTCCACCACAAGGCGTGCCTCTCCCACCTTGGATCCTGCTAAATTATTCCCAAGAACAAATTATTCCCAAGAACTGATACTCTATCACTCATTCTCACTGTTACTTCCCCAACTTTGATTTGGCACTCCGACCTAATGTTACACAGTGGAATGCTTAATTTCTCTCCACATTCCACAAATTATCACGCTGCTGAGTAACATGTCAGAAAGAATGAACATACTTTCATCTCTTACCATTAGAGGCGGAGGGAAAGTGAGGACTACGGATGCTGGAGATCAGAGTTGAAGATTGTGTGGCTGGAAAAGCACAGCAGTCCGGCAGTATCTGAGGGACAGTAGAGTTGACGTCCTACATCAGGAAAGTGGGGGGTAAGGGAGGGGAAAAGCGGCTGAGAATTAAATAGGAGGATGCGGATGGTCCTGGGTGGAAGGTAGCTTGGAAGCCGATAGGTATATGCAGGTGGGGTGTGATGGTGATTGGTCAGAGAGGAGGGTGAAGTTGATAGGTGGTAGGAAAGCTGGAACCCTCAAACAGTACAGCACCAACGTTGACTTCACCAATTTCCAATGTCCCCTCCCACATCCTCAACCCAGATCCAACTGTTCAACTTAGCACTGCCCTCTTGAACTGTCCTAATTGTCCATCTTCCTTCCCACCTATCCACCCTCCCCTCCGACATATCACTATCACTCCCACCTATATATTCCTATTGCCCTCCCAGTGACCCTCCCGCCAGCCCAGCTCCTAACCTCCTATTTATCTTTCAGCCCCCTTGTCCCCCCTCCACATTCCTGACGATGGGTTTATGCCTGATATGTCGATTGTCCTGCTCTTCGAATGCTGCCTGATCTGTTGTGCCTTTCCGGCCCCTTACTTCTCAACTTTTAGATACTGAGCAAATCCCGTATCTTGGAAAATTATAAGATTAGATTAGATTACTTACAGTGTGGAAACAGGCCCTTCGGCCCAGCAAGTCCACACCGACCCGCCGAAGCGCAACCCACCCATACCCCTACGTTACCCCTTACCTAACACTATGGGTAATTTAGCATGGCCAATTCACCTGACCTGCACATCTTTGGACTGTGGGAGGAAACCGGAGCACCCGGAGGAAACCCACGCAGACACGGGGAGAATGTGCAAACTCCACACAGTCAGTCACCTGAGTCGGGAATTGAACCCGGGTCTCAGGCGCTGTGAGGCAGCAGTGCTAACCACTGTGCCACCGTGCCGCCCATAACTACTTGTCCTCCCCCTACATCCCGTTTTTCCTTCGTAATGTTTATCTACGCAGGCGAATTCTTTATCGAGATCAGGCACTGACTCCATACACAGCCCCTGCCGAGGCCGTGTACTCTCCTGCAGTTCCTCAGCTCCACTTGGGGTCTCCTTTACCAGCTTCACTAATGCGACTGACTTAAACTCCTGTATAACATCATTTCCCAAAGTATCTTCCTTCAATGCCCAGCACTGTGTGTCCCAGCTTACTGCAGTGAAAACACCTTTACGCAGGGACCTTCATAAACCATCAGCACTGTAATTTTTCATGTGTTCCACTACGTTAATTTAAAAACACCTGAGGCCTTTCACTTCCTTTCAACCCCTTGGACTTCTTATTTCACCTGTGGTAATCTATTGCCAGTGTGCTTTTCTCTATGTTTTGTAGTGTAGGATCTCCCCCTTCTCCCGATTTTTTTTATCACTCACAGCATGAAAATCCTCCCAGAAGCTAAATTTCATCTCATGAACCAATGCGTATCACCTGCCATTTCTGCCGCGCTTCTCTCTTCTTGAACTTTCTGTTCATTCACATGAATTCTTACCATCTCTGGAAGTGAGTCTTTAAACTCCTCCAGCAGAACAATCTCCCTTCAAGCCTCATAGATCTTATCCTTTTTTAACGTCCGCACCCATCTATCAAAATGACTGTGTTTAATTTTTCAAATTCAATATAAGTCTGACCTGGTTCCATCTCTATATTTCTGAACCGCTGTCAATATTCTTCTCGTACCAATTCATAAGCACTCAAAATAGCCTGTTTGACATCTGCATAATCGCTTGTTCCCTCACGTGACAGCACTGCACATACGTCTGAAGCTGTAGCCATCACCTTATTCTGAACTGTCATTGCCCACACGTTCACTGGACATACCGAGGCAATTTTGCAAATGAAAAAAAACGGTTGTGGCATATTTCACACCGAAACATGACAATGTATTAACATAGTTGTATACATCCCTACATTCTCCTTCATCTTCAACCTGCTAATTTAACTTTCTTATCTAATTCCAAACTTCTGAATTTCAAATTCTCCCTCTCTTCCTTTTTCCTCTCTTTCGTTTTCTCTATCTTCTCTTTCTTTCTGTCGCTGTCTTTGTCTTCTAACTCCAGTTGTCATATTTGCAAGTTAAGTTTTTTTCGAACTCGACTGCAGTTTCCTGCATCTCTGATAGACCAAAGTGCTTGACCAACTCCATTATGATTTCAGCCTTCCTTTTGTCTCTGGTGAAACCCAATTCTAATCTACATATTAATTCAAAAAGTATGCCCTTCCTTTGTCTTTCTACACGTTCTTGGCAAATTTTGGAATCATCTTCAAAGCTCAGAACTGCTTCAGTAATATTAAAAGCCATTTCTTTTAATTTAACCAACCACAAGGAAACAAAATGAAATGAATGTTCCCACCTGTTTTATTTGAACATCTAGGTCACTAACTGTCAAGTGATGGAATCTGCTGGGACCTTTTGTACCCCAAATCTGTATAAATTCCGTATGACAAACCCTCAAACTGTTATGATGTCGATGTTGAACTTCCCTGTTAATTAAAACCACACACCCAGAAAATCTTACCTCGCCTCGTAATCTGTTAAAATAGAGTGACAAAGTAGTCGCAAATTGCACTATTAAGAGAAAAATAACAATTAATAAGTTCGTATGTCAACCCGCTGAGCTTGAAGGTTTGTTTTCAGATGTTTCGTCACCGTGACTAGGTAACATCATTAGTGAGAGTCTCTGGTGACGCACTGGTGGTATGTCTCGTCTTTATATTTATAGGTCTTGGTTTCTTCAGGTGCGTGATGTCATTTCCAGTTTTTTTGTTCATGGATAGGATCTAAATTGATGTGTTTATTGATGTACTTCTGGCTAGAATGTCATGCTTCTAAGAAGTTTCGTGTGTGGCTTTGTCCTAGGAAGTGTGCGTTGTCACAGTCAACGTGGTGTCCTTCTTTGTCTGTATGAATGGAAACCAGCGATAGTGGGTCATGTCTTTTGGTAGCCAGTTGGTGTTCATATATCCTGCTAGCACGACAACAGGACAGTTTGAAATGGAGGAAAAATGATTTTATATACACTGTTTAATCAGTGTGTGTTCAGATAAGGAAGATTGTTCATATGTGTCCAACACATTCTGAATGAACAACAGAGACACAGTTAACGAAAAACGATGCACATGATGAATAAAATTTATAAAGCGTTAGAACATTATTTGATCCTCATCTGAAGTGATACCTTCCCTTTCTCTCAACGTTCCCCCTTTTCTGGGATTCCCAACTCTAGTCTCTCATTCTTATCAGGATGTGTGTTATAAATTCTTGTTCCTGGTTTCCCAACTTATTTCAGTTAATCCCCTTTCTACCAGGAATTAAATATGTTGGCTTGCTGGGTTCTTTCCAAAACTAGTGTCTGTCATATTATTGAAGAGAAAGGTGATGGCATCAGACCCAGCATTTGAACATATTTCTCTGTTGTATGTGCACTGTACAAAGGACTACAGCACACAAGAATTGCCAACACATTGAGGGAAGTACATCTATTTCTTTCGATAATATAGTTTTCTCATTTTCCATATCTCACTATCTATATCCTCTCTCTCTCGTTCTCCCTTTGTATAAGAAACCCACTAATTATTCTTCGTGGCCCATCTCTCAAAACTCCTTCTTTCAGTTTATATGTAGTGCTTTCTTCAAGATTTAATGTGGTTATAATTAAGCAATGCAACCACAAAGACATGCGGTAGGAGAGGGCCTGAGTTATTTGGAAGGGGAGCTGAGCAGGAATGACCATGGAGCAGCAATAGCAGGACTTTGTGGGGATAATTCGGAAGATAATACCAGAACTTCAATTCCAAGAAAATGAAACATACTCATGGGAGGACAAGGCAGCCATGAGTGACATGGCATCAAGCCAAAAGAGAAAACATACAATGTGGTGAAGATGATTATCTTCAGAGAATTCATTGGCTCTGAAACGACATAAGGCTGGTATCACTGACACTACAGAACTCTTAATCATGGTCAGGGAGAGAAACAGAGGAAACACATTCACTTTAAACACAGAAGATGGCATTTCTCAAGGAAAAAGATTCAGGTGAATTAAATATTTGAATTAAGATCAGTTAAATGCTTTTGCGGAATATGTCAGATTGGAAGCAAGACCCGGGGAGAGAGATCCTCAGCAGAATTAGAGTTTGAAAATTGAAGTATTTCCACATCAGAAACCAGGTTAGGTCACTGAGTGCAGGGCTGATTGGTGAATGGGTCTCAGTGAGAATTGGGAAATAGACAGCAGAATTGCATTGCAGATATTGCAGCTCGAAACTGCGTATTCATGTAGTGCTGTAGACCACAGCAGCGGGAGAAGCAGACATGCATTCAACCACAGCCTGTAACTTTTTGCCAGGATAACACCTCAGTCTGTCACTACCATCCACACCATCTGTGGCTCAGTGACGAGTGTGGGTGAACATGTCAGAGTCAGAATCACATGACCCTTAACCTGATGCTAACTCATTAAAGCTAACGGACTTGAGCAACAGATCTGAACGAAGCCCTGCAGTCCTGCCACATTCAGTCATAAATGGTGATAGACGATTAAACAAATGGCTGGAGGAGAGGGCTCCACAAGCATCCCCATCCTAAATAATGGAACAGACCTGCACATCAGTATAAAAGGGAAGGATGGTTTATCTGCAGCATCCTCTGCCAGCACCTCACCCCACAACATCACAGATGCCAGTCTTCAACTAATTTGATTCGCTGCATGTGACATGAAGAAACAGCTGAACACAATAGATACGACACAGGCAATGGGCCCTGACCCCATTGACTGCAATAAGACTGAAGACTTGTGCTGCACAACAAGCCGTGTCCCTTGGGAAGCTGTTTCATTCCAGCTCCAACTCTGACTTCTCCCTGGCAATGTGGAAAATTGTTCAGCCATGTCCCATCCCCTAAGACGGGAATAATTACAAACTGACCAATTACCACCCCCTCAGTCCCATCACGACAGTCAAATTGGTGGGAGTTCTTTTTGAAACAGCACAGTTCTTTGTCAAGCAGCACAGAAATAATCAGCTCAGTGTGGTTTCCGATAGGTCCCCATGTGGAGATGGTGCTGTTGTGGAAATGTCACTGGATTACTAATCCAAACAGGCTAATTCTCTGGCAGCGGGTGGAAGTTAAAGACAATTAATAAAATATCGACATCTAAAATCTGGGGTCAGTAGCAGTGACCTTGAAGCCAATATCGATTGTAAACAGAATTTCCTTCTCCAATCTACTTTTATGAAGTGAATCTCCCGTGATTTTCTGATCTGGCCTAAAAGTGACTCCAAAGACCTTGACATGTGATAAATATTTCAATGGTCTCTGAAACGGCCTATCAAGGCACTCATTTGTATCAAACTACTCCAAGGTCTGAAAGGATGAAACCGGAAAGAACATCCGGCCTCAGCATCAGTAGCGGAAAAGGGGATGGGAACACAATCCTGCCGACCCTGCAGAGACCCCCTTCCTAACATCTGAGAGCTTGTGACAACAGTTACCAAGCTTTCCCACAGACTGCACAGAAACATCGGGAAAGGAGTAGGTCATACAACACTTTGAGCCTCCCCATTCCAGTTCATAGAACAAATCTCCTCAATGCACTTACCCCACGCGATATACATATCCATTAATGTGAGTAACCTTGGGAAGCTATAAAATAGGAAGTGCAGTAGTACGTTTGGTCCATCTAGTTTGCTACCCAATTCAATGTAATGATCGTTGGCCCTTCATTTCCACACCATCCTCCTGCTCTCCCACTATCCCTTTACTGTCTCTAAATCCTTATTTATAATCAGTGTCTTGGTTTCCAGGTGCGAGCGAATTCCCCATGTTCACCAGTCTGTGAGTGCAGACGTTTATTCTCATCTCAATGCAGAGTGACCTGTCTGTATCTAACACTGTGGCTCCTTATTTTAGATGTCCCAGCCAGGGGAATTATCATCCCTGCTTCCAATCTCTCTCACCCTGTCAGGGTTTTGTATATTTCACTGAGATCTGCACTCATTTTCCTAAACCCCATGGAATACTGGCCCAGTCACACACAACAAGCCTGTCATCCCAGATATCAGTCTGGTCATCCTTCACTGCTCTACCTCAATGTCAGGTTTGTCCTTTTTAGGTACGAAGATCAAAACTGCACACAATACCACACAGTGTTTGAAATGATGTCTCACCAAGGCCCTGTATACCTGTAGTAAGACACGCTTTCTCCTGGACTTAAATCCCCCTGAAATGAAGGTCAGCACCCCATGCATCTTCCTCACTGCTTTCTTTCCTGCAATATTGCTTTCAGTTACTGGTGTACAAGGAGATCCAAATCCGTTTCAATATTATAGCTCCCCACTTGCTGGTTGTATTTTCACTGGTCAGCCTGGCAATGCCATTCCTATTATTGACTTCTGGTTGCAGAACTCCCTGCGCTGCAGGGAACTCAGACGTTTATGCAGAAGGAAACAACAAAAAGGAGCATATGTCCCTTTGTAGATCAACATGTTTCAACCAATCCTTTTCACATGATAGGCTGCCAATTTATCGTTTTCAGCAAAGGTCTCAGCGTCACCTCTATCCACATTGTTCTCCACTTGTCATATATTCACTCCACTTGTCTTAGTCTTCTCAGTGCATTTTTACACCCTCCTCACCCACTCACAATCCCACATCCATTAGTGCTGTCAGCAGGTTGGGATGTATTGTATCTGATTCCAGCAGCAAAATGTTTAAAGGGCATTGTGAATAGCTGGGCCCCAAGAACCGATTCCTGCAACACCTCAGCAACCTTCCTCTGTTAATTTCTATTTATTTATATCCTCAATCTGGGTGTCACTGGCAGGGCCAGCTTTATTACCTGTCCCTAGTTGCCCTTGAGAAGGTGGTGGTGAGCTGCCTTGTTGAACGCTGCAGTCAACCTGCTGCGGTTGACCTCCAATGCCATTAGGGAGGGAATTCCAGGATTCTGACCCAGGGACTGTGAAGGAACGGTGATATATTTCCAAGTCCGGATGGTGAATGGCTTGGAGGGGAACCTAAAGATGATGGTACTTGGTATTTCTATACAGCTGCAGCCCTTGTCCTTCTAGATGGACATGGACGTGAGTTGGGAAGGTGGTGTCTGAGGATCTTTGGTGAATCGTTTCATTGTAGCATGTAGATAGTAAAACACTGCTGCTGCTGCTGAGCGTTGATGGTGGAGTATTGTGGATGAAGGGACAGTCAGACTGGCTTGTTTTATCCTGGATGGTATCAAGCTTCTTGAGTGTTGTTGCAACTGCACTCATCCAGGCAAATTGGGAGTCTTCTATCACACTTCTGACTTATGCATTGTCGATGATGGACAGACGTTTGGAAGTCAGGATGTGAGTTACTTGCCGCCGTGTTCCTAGCTTCTGACCTGCTCTTATAGTTACTGTGGCGAGACCAGTGAGTGTCTGAGCAATGATTACCCACCAGATCTTTGATGCTTGGGGATTCAGCGATAGTAACACCATTGCATGCCAAGGGGCAGGTTAGATTGTATTTTATTGGTGATGGTTACGGTCTGGCATTTGTGTGGCCTGAATATTACTTGCCACTTGTCAGTCTGGATACTGTCCAGATCTTGTCGTGTTTGAACATGGACTGCTTCAGTATCTGAGGAGCCACAAATGTTGCAGAACATTGTACAATCATTGGCGAATATCTCCACTTCTGACCTTAACATGGAGGGAAGGTCATTGATGAAGTAGCCCTGAAGAAGTTTTCGGCCACTGCTCGAGGAACTCCGACAGATTTGGAGCTGAGTTGACTGATATTCATTAACCATGACCATCTTCCTACGTGTCAGGAATTATTCTAACCAGCAGGGAGTTTTCCCCTGATATCCATTGATTCCAGTGTTGCTTACGCCCCTTGATACCACACTTGGTCGGAGGCTGTCTTGTTTTAAAGGGCTGTCACTCTCACCCGACCTCTGAAATTCAGCTCTTTTGTCCACGTTTGAACCAAGGTAATGAGGTCAGGAGCTGCGTGGCCCTGGTGGAGCCCAAACTGGGCGTCATTGACCAGAGTATTGCTGAGTAAATGCAGCTTAAAAGCACTGAGACCTTCCACCACTTTACTGATGATCGAGAGTAGACGGATGCGGTGGTAATTGGCCAAATTGGATTTGTTCTGTTTTGTTTTTATATACAGGGGATACTTGGAGTAATTTTCCACTTAATTGGGGAAAGCCATTGTTGTAACTGTGTTGAAACAGTTTGGCTAGGGGAGTGGCAAGTTATGGAGCACAAGTTTACAGTACTAATGCCAGAGTGTTGTCAGAGTATGGACCCTTTGGAGTATCCAGTATCTCCAACCGTTTCTGGGTCTCGCGTGGACTGAATCGAATTGGTTGATGATGGGTAACTGAATCGCTGCGGATCACTGGAGGAGGCTGAGATGGATCATCTACTCAGAATTTCTGACAGAAGATTGTTGAGAATGGATCAGCCTTATCTTATACACTGAAGTGCTGGGCTCTTCCATCATGAAGAAAGGGGTTATTTGTGGAATCTCTTCCTCCACTGAGTTGCTTAATTGTTCCCAACGTTTCTCGACGCGGTGTGGAAGGACAGCAGAGCTTAGATCTGATCCTTTGCTTGTGGGATCACTTAGCTCTGTTTATCACTTACTGCTTATGCTGTTTGGCGCATGAGTAGACCTGATTGGTGGCTTCAACTGGCTGACACCGCATTTTCAGGTCTGTCCACTGCTACTCCTGCCCTCCTGCACACTCCATTGAAACAATGTTGATCCTCTGGATTGATGGTAATTTTGAGGGGGATATGTCAGGCCTTCAGGTTGTGTGGGTGTACAATTCTGCTCCTATAGATGAGCCACAGCACATTATAGATACACAGACTTGAGCTGCTCGATCTGTTCGAAGTCTGTCCAATTGAGCACCGTGATAGTACCACCCAAAATGGTGGAGGTTATTCTCAATGTGCAGGTGTGACTTTGTCTCCACAATGACTATGCGGTGGTCACTCTTACCGATAATGTCATGGACAGCTACTTCTGCAACTTGCAGACTAGTAAGGCTGGGGTCAGTATGTAATTTCCTCTTGTTGGTTCCTTCACCACCTGCCACAGAACCAGTCTAGCAGTTATAACATTTAGGACTGGCCAGCTCGATCAGTAATGCTGTAGCTGAGATGCACTTGGAGGTGGACATTGAAATCCTCCACCCAGAGTACATCTTGCATCCGTCCAACCCTCAGTGCTTCTTCCAAGTGTTGTTCAGCATGGAAGAGTTGTGGTTCATCATTTGAGAGAGGCTGGTACATGGTAATCAGCAGGAGGTTTCCTTTCCCATGTGTAAACTAATGCCATGGGGCTTCATGGAAAACGGAGTCACTGTTGAGGACTCCAAGAGCAATTCCCTTTCAACTGTATCCCAATATGCCGCCACTTCTGCTGTATCTGTCCTGCTGATGAGACAGGAGATATCCGGGGAAGGTAACTGGGAGTCGGGGTCATAATCTGAAATGGATCATCCACCTCAGTACTTCTGACTGAAGATTTTTCCGAATGAATCAGCCTCATCTTATACACTAAATTGCTGGGCTCTTCCATCATGTAGGAAGGGATTATTTGTGGAATCTCTTCCTCCAGTGAATTGTTTAATTGTCCCCAATTAAACGTTTCTTGACTAGATGTGAAAGGACTTATACCTTACAGAATCTACCTTACAGACAATGTCAGGCTGTTGCTTGATGAGTCTGTTTATTTCAATTCACTGTTTCCTGCCAGATGTCCCATTCTAGAAACAAGCCCATATACCAGCCCCAATTCACTAAGATTTGATTTTGCAAACTGGGCTTGGAGCTTTACCAATTTTTTTCTAAAACTCAAAATGTTTAACATCCATTGCTTCTCTTTCATTTGTCTCACAGTCTGTTTCTCAAACATAATTCCCATTTCAAAAATCTGTCAGTGTTGTCTATGAACATTACTTTCAGCTCCAAAAATTTGTTCTGAACCATTTACTTACGATGTTCTATGTTGCATGTACTCTATCATTTCTCCCATACCAGACTTGGTTTTCCTTGCATTGTTTGAAAGTTCTGTGAAGACAGAACTGAAGTAATGGCTTCATAGTTCTGCCATTTCCCTGTTCCCCTTCTCCATTCTCTGGTTTCAAACTGTAAGGAAACTGCACTTGTTTTCTCATATTTTTCACATCGACATGATTTGTCAAGTTATTACAGAATGGCTGTTAGGGATTATGTATTGAAACTTCCAATCCTTCTGGGACACCAGCTGCTTCTGAATGCTGCAGCTAAAAAACAAAACGAGAAGACCTGGTCTGGGAGAGCTTGCCACGCCCTTCAATTGTTACCAACAGTTTTACTTAACATAAAGACCTCCTCAGCTGTTTATGTCAGCCGATTTTGGACGGCAGTTCGGCATCTCAGCCTTAAGATGTCTCTTCAAAGAAATACAAGATAATTTTTCATTTTTAAAATGATGGGATCGTCATACACACCGACTTTGACAAAATGAACCATCAATACACAACGGCGGGTTCATTTTAAACACATTATTCTTAATATTTTATTAGACTATCATACTTATGTTTGACATTGACACTAAGCATGCAAAGATTCAGAACTATTCTATTTCAGCCAGTTTACTCCTGCCATAGAACGCCTCTGTTTTTCTACAGCCAAGTCTCGACAACTTGTCACCAATTAAGCTTCTCGTCCAGTAACCTATATAACTTCCAAATTGAACAGATGAGAAGTTTTCTCCCTAAAGTTCTCCAACACGTTTCGGCGTTATGATCAGTATATAGATTCATCTCAGGCTCGCTATTGGCAATTTAAATTCTGAAATGTTGTAAAACCAACACCTAGCTCCAAGTCTCCTTCCCAGTTGTGACATATTTCTTGTGATGGATTCATCGGAACCTCCAACCACACGTTACATAATGGAGCACTTCTTATCTCTCCAACAGTCCTTCTCAATGATATGCCTCCTCATGTCTCAACAACAAAAAAATTACACGCTTCTGTACCTCTTAATACTGTAACCTCTTTACCCGCTACTCCTGCCCTATGCCAGCAAATCTTACTCTTACAGATAGATATTTTAAGAAGATCTGACACACTCTTCTCAATCCCTCACGAATTCCAAACTTTGATTTCTGGATAAGCGCATAATCATCACCCATTTCTGTTACTAATCTTGCCATTGTAACTCTCTGCTCTGCTATATGAGTTCTCACTATTGCAGGAAGTGAATTTTTGAACTCCTTCGAAATAAGGATTTCTCGAAGAGTGTCATAAGTTTGCTATGTTTTCAATATCCTTACCCCCTTTCAAAGTTACAGTGTTTGATTCTTTCAAATTCAATGCACGTTTAACCAGGGACCTTTTTAACATTCCTGAAACATGCAATTCAGATGGTTTTCTTCAGCTTCTTATGCTGTTCAGATATCTCCTCCGATAGGGATGCAAATAAACAACATCCTGAAATAGACACCACTGTCCATGGAGCGCCACATGGGACACAAAGGGAAGTGAACAACAGATCGACATATACCCCACTGTTCATGCAGCACCACATGGAACATGTCGGGAAGTGAACAACAGCCGTATACACACCATTTCCTTGTTTCTTAGCTTCACAATGCCAGCAGTGATACACTAGGGAGCCAGAAACCAAGGCCACGGAAAGATACAGAGAGTCATAGAGATTCACACTAAAAACAGAAACAGATAGTTAAGTACCTGAGACCATGCTGTGGAAATATGGAGAAAAAGACAGACCAGTGGGACTAACTGGTGGAGTGAATCCTTCGAGAGCAAAATTACAAGATTGAGAACATTGAATAAAGTTATTTTCAGATGAGCTGAAATGGTTTGTTCTATCAAATTTTGAATCTGCTTCACAAAACACTTCAAACAACATAAGCTAGGAGAAGATGACAAACTAACACGGAGAGCTGTGCAGACTACGCTAGTGTGTTGGTCAGTAAACTGCACTCTCTGCCCAGCATGGGGAGTATTGCAAGACGTTCCTATCATTTGGAACGATACACCCATCACATTACTGTCTATAAGAGGAGGATTTCTACCTCGATTGGGCCAGAATAAGGGAAGGTGTGCGTGTGCGCGTGGGTGCATGTGTTTGTGTCTTTGTGTGTGTGTGTGTGCGCGCACACACACACACGCACAGGCGTACAGCTGTGTGCGTATTTGTGTCTGTGTGTTGTGCATTTGGCGTTGTTGAATGCAAAAATCATTGCATTAGAGAAAATATACATGAAGGAAACGAGGTTAAATATGAACAACTGGCAGGGATTTGGATAATCGACACAGAGAGACTGAGGGAAGTTTCATGACCAGATGAGTTAAAGTGTTTGAAAATATTACAGTAGAGGCGTTTGCAGACACAATAGCGCTATAGATCAGCGTGCACAGGAATGTCAGACGGATGTAGATTTCTTTCTACAGATTTCAACCTGACAGTGTCAGCAGCAGATTGTTGTCATCATTAAGTCTGTATTTCACAGCTCAAGGTTCAAACAGCAGATGAGTCAAGCCACCGAAATGTATTCTGGAGCAGGGAATAGTTAAAGTTAACAATGGTCAGGGCATGTTTTCAAAAATCAGCTCATGGCTAAAGGGTTCATCAAAGTTGTGATTCGTCTGTTTCAAGCATCACCTGCAAGTTCCCTTCAAAGCCACTCACTACACTGACTTGGAAATATACCGCCATGCTTTCACAGTTCTTGGGTCAAAATCCTGGAATTCTTTCCCTTCCGACATTTTGAGTCAACCGACAGGAAGTGGACTGCAGCAATTCAAGAAGGCAGCTTAGGATCCCCGACTCAAGAGTAAATAGAGATAAGCTATAGATGCTGGCCAGCTAGTGATGCTCAAGTCAATGAAATGAATGAAAATATAGTATATTGCCTAAGGATGGGATGGAATCACAGGAAGGAAATGGAGTTTGTAAACATAATAGAGGGCAATGACCTCCACACTCCCAATATTAAAATAACAAGGGCAGAGAGACAATGGTTCATATCTGAAACTGAGTAGGTCAACGTAGAGACCCATGGATAATACCGCCCGATGCAAGGAGGGAGTCAGGAATTGTACTGGATTCAAAGTACCAACAGGAATACTATTGGTGGCAAGATGTTTTGACTATATGAAGCGACAGAAATGCAGTCGAAACTGGTTTATAGAAAAAAAATCTGGACACTGAGACTTACCAGGGACACCAACGATAGACAGGAGAGGATAATAAAAATATTGAATGATGTGAAGTGCATAATAAATCCGCGATGATAATGACAACCAATCATATTTGCTCGAAAGAATCCAAACCCAATAGGATAAACTCTTGTCCATTGTATGAACATTCCAGTCCAATGTTCTCAGACTCTGATCCATTTTTGGAACTGTCCAGTCTAATGTTCTCAGATTCTGATCTCTCCTCGCTCTCTCTCTCTGGAGCCACTGATCCCTGTTCGTGCTGTTGTTGATGCTCCCACTCATACTGTGTGATAACGCATTGAACAGAGCCCATTTATGTTTAGAAGATGGAAACATCCACTGGATAATTACAATCCGTGGAGACTGACATTAATCACAGTCACTGAACAAACCGGTTCAATTATCCACTTCCTTACATTACATTTCATGTCACAATAAAAGGAAATATTTTCTCAGACCGGATGGAATGGATGAGGGTTACTGATGGATGGACTATTAATCGCTCAATTTTTAAAATATTTTTCCTTGAATGTATAGGTATTTTGTGTATAGGTATAGGTATTTTAAGAGAACTGCAGGATATTACATTTCTCACTCTGTTTATAAAATATCAGACTAACTGCATAATATGTCTCGTGGGGAAGTTTCTGGATACACTAACTCAAGGGAGAAACTGAAATTTGCAGAGGCTTGTGGCCCAAGGTGGCTGAGAGGTAAATAAGAGGGTGATGGGGTTGGGGAAGGTAGCTTAGAATGCGATAGGTCAATGAAGTTAGGGTTGGATTGATATGTCGGAGAGGTGGTTGGAACGGATAGGTTGGAAGGAAGATGGACAGGTGGGACACATCAACAGGGCCGTGCTGAGTTGGAAGGTCAGATTTGGGATAAGACTGGGGGAAGGGATATGCGAAAACTGGCGAAATCCATATTGATCCTGTGTGGTTGCAGGGTCCCAAAATGGAAGATGAACTTTCTTCCTCCAGACGTCGGGTGGTTAAGGAGTGGTGGTGGAGAGAGCACAGGTCCTTGGCGGAGTGGTAGAAGGAGTTAAAGTGTTCAGCCATGGCACGGTGTGATTGGTTGGTGCGTGTGTTCCACAGATGTTATCTGGAGTGTTCTGCGCGTTAGCGTCCTGTCTCCCCAATGTAGAGGAGACAATATCGGGAGCAACGGCTACAGTAGGTGACATATGTGGAATTGCAGGTAAAAATCCTGTGGATGTGGAAGGTTCCTCTGGGGTCTTGGACGGAGATGTGTTGGGAAGTGAAGGTGCAGGTTTTACAATTCCTACTATGCCAGAGGAAGGTGCTGGGAGTGGAGGGTTAGTTGATGGGTGACAGGCACCTGACAAGGGAGTCGCGCCAGGAATGTTCTTTATGGAGCACAGCAAGGGATGGGGAGGGAAACACGTTTTGGGTGGTGGAGTCTGTTTGTAGGTGGCAAAGATGAGGAAGGGTAATGCATTGGATCTGGAAGTTTGGTGATGTGGAAGATGAGGAACTGGGTGTTCTTTCCCTGTTGCGTTTGGAGGGGTGGAGGTGTGGGAAGTGGATAAGATGCACTGGAGGGCATCAACCAAATGGGAGGGTAAATTGCAGTCTTTGAAGAATGAGGACATCTGGGATATACACTGAGTTCAGAGTGTGGTACTGGAAAAACACAGCGGGCCCGGCAGCATCCGAGATCCCTTTTTTTTCCTGAAACATCGATTTTCCTGCTCCTCAGATCCTGCCTGACATGCTGTGCTTTTCCAGCACCACTTTATCGACATTAATCTTCAGTATCTGCAATCGTCATTTTCGCCTAGACACTAGATTCAGCGTCTTCTGTAATACTGCCTTGAGTTCTGTTGTCCCTGCTATAGGAAAGATGTTGTTAAACTTTAAAGAATGCAGAAAAGTTTTCCAAGTATGTTGCTGGTGTTAGGAGGGGGTGATGTTGAGCTACACGGAGAGTATGTATAGGCTGGGGCTATAACCCCTGGAGGGCTGAGTCTGAGGAGTGACCTTACTTTTATCACTGTGCCTCCTGATGATCCAGAGTGAGCAATGCCAAAGGGCTGGGAAGTAAAAAGAACAGTTTCACTCACATTAGAACTGGATAATTATTCATGGGAAAACAAGTTACTGAACAATGGAAGTCGACTGAAGAATGGGATTGGCTGGAGAATTCAGAATTTGGAGGGTCCAATCACAAGAATGAGAACAAAAGTAAAGCCATTGCCATATCAATTGAAATCATTAGTTATATCACATTCTCAATCCACATCAGAGAACCAGCCCAGACAACATAAACCCCGACGAGATATCTATTCGGCATGGAGCACTATGCAGATCAGGCCCGTGTATTGCTGAACACAACCCTGTAAACAGGGTGGAACACTGTGCAGACCTCAGTAGTGCATTGATGTATAAATCCAGATGAGGCATGTATTCATCAGGGAGCAATATGCATACTGGACTGGTGTACTCTACAATACAATCCCCAATCTACCCAGAAAGAAAGATATGCAGACCACAGCAGTGCATTGATCTATAAACACAGATTATATATGTGACCAGGGGATGGACCTGAGTCCTCCACCCCAGTGCATTGCTCAGTAACGGTGTACTAGATCCCTGCCCAGTGTGGGGAAACTTGCAACCCATGGCAAAAGTGACAGGATGTGCAGTTGCCATCTATTTACATCTACAAATATCCCTTGTGCCAGGCCAAGGGGTGTAGTGGGTGTGAAAATCAGGGTCAAAGAGAGACGGGGTGGGGGAGGGGGATGGGAATCAGCGTAAATACCAACACATGGGAGAGGTTTGTGATGTAGTCAAAGAGGGAGAGATTGAAAGACAATCAATGGAAGGATGTGATCACAAGTTCCAGAATGCTGAAATGTCAACATTTCGACAGTATCCTGTAACATGAGCCAGAGCTTTGACGAATGAAGGGTGAACAGGATATTGGTGTGATTTCAGGAGAGTTTTGGATTCACATTTGTTCTGCAGGTTTGTAACTGGGAGTAGGGCCAGCACAGACTTCGACCCATTGCGCTAAATCTAACAATAACTTGTCTCAATGGCATTTTCGTTGAGTGTGACAGAGGAATCGTCTACACGAGGCTGAGCTAGTTTCCTGGTGCTATCTTATCTAACTCACTTCATTAACTACCCACCCCCCTCATGGTGTCCCTCTCATTCAATAACAGCCCGATTTTGACAATCAACATGGCTGGAGGTACTCACCATCGTCTGGATGTCCCAGGATAGTCCGTGATCCCTGGCATTGGTGCCATCTTTAAAAGGCCAAGGCGCACAAGGCTGACTTTTTTCAGTTCGGGGCTGCCCTGCACAGTTGACACCGAGCATGGCAGATAAGGAGCAATTACACCACGGCTTGTCAACAGAGGCATGGAGGTCTTGGTGTATGGGCTAGTACAGAAAAGGACCGTTCTCTTCCCAGAGGCACCACACCAGCAGAACCACCGAGCATGGTCTGAGCTCATCACCCAGCTCAGTGCAGTATCTGCCGTCTAAAGAAATATCCAGCAATACAAGACAAGCATCAGTAACTTTCCCCGCTCTGTCAGGATAAGGGTCACTGCACTCTCTCTGCCCCTTCACACTCACTGTATATCTGTTGTAGCAACTACCCCCGAACAAGGCTCACTCTCACGACTGCATGCAACATCTTCCCTCTCTCTATCTCTCTCTGCTTCTCTCATCTCCAGTATACCCACTACACTAATAATGCTTCATGTGTACAACACTGTGGACAGACCCCCCCCCCCCCCACCGAAAGCCTCTTCATTCCGACCCCCCCACCTAGAGCAGTATTATCAGCAGGCCCCACACTCACTCCCTCCCTCCCTTTCTCCCCATCCAGGAAGAACAGTCTGGAATAGGACAGGAAGGGCCAGGTCGGGTGGTGGAGTGCCGGATCTCCATTGCCTTAACACCCTCCCCTGCCATGTGGGGAGGACCCTGGTACGAGCCGGAGAGGACAGGGATGCCTCGTGTGCAGAAAATGAAACATCCACTTCCCACAAACTGTTTAAGGAGTAATGTTCATTGAAGGGTAATTATCACGTTAAATCCAGCGGCAGCTCCGCTCCATTTCCCCCATCACAACTTAGAAGCTGTGGCCCTGATGCCATCTCTCTTTTGTGTCTAGCTGGTACAAATGAAATCCCCACCGTCTCGTTGGGCAGGACGGTGGGCTCATAACACATCGTCATCACCACCTTCCAGGAAGGTATCACTGAGGCTCCCTCCTACACTCCCCCTGCAAACAGCTCAGATACTGAAACTAATCTGTGATAGTTACAGCTCTCCCCACTTGTCCTGACATCTTCAATAATCTGTGATCAAATACACCCTGTCCTTCTGATCCTGCACCCGGTTGATAACGGTACAGCCTGCTTTCCTTCCAAATTGCATCACCTTACACAGTCCAGCATTGATCATCGTCTGAAATATACCTGAACTCTACACCAAGTTGGCGTTGTCCTGTTGTTGCTGTACTCCGTCCTCCACACACTTTACAGTTAGTCCAGGTTTGGTGACATCAACAAGTTGTCATAGTATTAGACTCTAGTCAAAATAACTGAAAGAGTATGTGGTGCTGGAAATGTAAAGCAGGTCAGAAAGTAATGACTGCAGATGTAGGACATCAAAGCCGAGAGTGTGGTGCTGGAAAAGTACAGCAGGCAAGGTAAGAATATCGATTACAGACAGGGCAGATGAAGGTTTTATGCCTGTATTACCAATTCTCCTGGTCTTCGGATGCTGCCTGACCTGCTGTGCTTTACCAGCACCACACTCTTAGCTTTGATCCCCAGCATCTGCCGTCTTTACTTTCTCCTGCAGAACAATTGAAATACTGACAGACTCACTGGTGTGAGCAAGGCATACACTGATACCGTTCTGAGCGTCAGAAATAACAACACAGATCCCAAAGACCCAGAGAAAAAAAAATGGCATGCTGCAAATAGAGAAATGGAACCAATGTTGCCCATCTTACAGAGCGGGTGAAATAGTGAGAATTTGCAACAGACAAAGAGAAATACCCATCGACTCCAAAGTTTGTCTCATGTCAGTGTATCTGTATGTCTGTGTGTGTCTGTCAGTGTGTGCGCATGCTCATTTATTCATATGTCGGCATCTGTGTGTACGTATAAGTGTGTGTAACTGTGTGTATTAGCGTTTCTGTGCATCCCTGTGTGAGACTAGTCTGATGATCCCTACGATGCTTAATGTGATGGAATTCTACATTGTGCTGGCCTCTCCACTCAATTGCACAGACAGTGATGGAGGGTGAAAACCGTCTGGAATTCTGTCAGAGAGGGAGGGCAGCAGGTCACAGCATCATATAAACTGACAGCAACATCAATAGGAATATACACAGACACACACAACACACACACACACAGTATCTCTCTAGAGGGGTGTGGAGAGGATTACAGTTGTACTGGGCCTTATATGGATAAACGTCCGGGCTCCCTCTGCATTTGGAATTAATTTGTCTTTGGGAGGTATTAATGACAAACAGTGTACATATTAAGGAGTCTTTCCACAGCAATTGTCTTCAGTGAACCATTGGTGTAAGGAGACGAGATCATTTGATTGCACGTTCTGCTACTTGCATTTTATTTGCTCGACACTCTGACAAATGATAAGTGCGAAAGCATTCTCAATGATGCAATTGTATCAGCAGGTCAATGCTAGACATGTCCACCTCCTTCTCTAATATCTCAGGGACAGCATTGCAAGGGATCAGACAAACTCCTCACCAGCCAAGAGCTTTCTGAAAGTTGTAGTTGGCCTGAATGGGCGATTGACCAACTGATGATCCTAAATCCTCTGTTGCTAAGGCTATACTGCGAAGCATGAATGTGGATGATTCACAGTCATTGATGCATTCTCAAGCAGATAATGAGTTCTCTACTTGCCCCCTGTTGTTCAAAGATGTGCAGGTTAGATGGATTGGCCATGCTAAGTTGCCCACAATGCCCAGCTTAGATGGATTAGTCATGTGAAACGCAAGGTTACAGTGATGGAAATGATTGTGCGACATTCTATGGCAGGTCAGTGTGAACTAGATGGACTGAATTCCACACTGAATGGATTCGATGAAACCTGCCGCTTGCACAGTGGAGTTGGATAACCATCAGAGGGTGATTTTATATCATTTTAAACGCACGAGGAAACAAGGTATTATACCCCATTTCAATTAATCGCCTGTCCCCAAAACAAGAGAGATCCCATGATACAGTATTTCCGGTCAGATCAGGACTCTCGAAATAGATTAAGAAGTTAGCGTGGACCCTAATGTCTTCTTATTTTAAAGGTAAGGTGCCATGTTCCAGGTCCAATTCAATTGATCAAACTAATTGAAGTTAGGCAAATCACAGTTTATTTGAATACTGTTTTGAATAGTAAAAACATAATCAAAGTAAGATGAACGTGGAATAACAACCCAATTGGAAAATTTAGCAAAACTTAAAGAATTATCTCACTACTAAACAGTAACTGTTCCAATGTTGGAACAGCTCCTAAACACACTGGGCACAAAATTCAGAAAAACAACCTGTAGGACATGAAATTCCTGCAAACCAGAAAGGAAAATTCAGAGAGAGTAGCAGCCAGCGACATGTAGTACAGTGTTCAACCCGAGTGAGATACCGGCTCCAACTGCTGCAAACTGCTGATTTTACGCCCTGCTCCTTTGAGACCGTGACTGTGCTCATTGAGGCTGCTTCTATTGTTCCACCTTTTTTTTAAAAAAAAAGACTAAGGCCTCACAAACTATTTACAGGAGTTGTTCTGGAAGATTCATCGGTAACTCTGCCTGAAAACTTAACTTTAAAAGAGCCCAGGATAAAATAATTTCTTAAATCTACAACAGACACATGCACAAATACACATACAGACACACATATATGAACAAGCATGCAAACACAGTAACACAATAGCATCTTTTGGTAAACTTTTGATTAATAAGTGAATCAAGGGTAATGGGGAGAAGTGAGGAGTATGTGGTTGAGAAACAAACAGGTCATGATCATGAAGCAGAGCAGATTCGATGGAACTAATTCTGTTCTCATTTCTAATGATTCTTTGATATCTGGGTGATATCTGTAAGGGTGCTGTGCAGACTGGCTTTGATACATATTTAACCAAAATATAGTCAGTGATAATGTGGGGCATGATTGGAATGATGAATGTTTTTTGTCTATTCCTACATATTATTGTCATTTCCTGTTCATCAAGAGCAGTGGCGATTGTTTTGTGAGGTTGACACATTTTGAACATTCTCCCAGTATCTACGTGGGTTTCCTCCGGGTGCTCCGGTTTCCTCTCACAGTCCAAAGATGGGCAGGTCAGGTGAATTGTCTATGTTAAATTGCCCATAGTGTTAGGTGCATTCATCAGAGGGAAATGCGTCTGGGTGAGTTACTCTTCAGAGGGTCGGTGTGGACTGGTTGGGCCGAAGGGCCTGTTTCCACACTGTAGGCAATTTAATTTAATCTCATCTAGTCGAGTATATTATAAAATAAGTACCATCGAATTAGAACTGAGTTAAGGATCATTTTTTCTCCTTGGCGATTTTCTCATCCCCAGGGAACAGTGAAGACCGGGTTATTGAATGTATCCAAGGCTGAACTAAACTGACCCTTGAGAGACAACAGAGTCAGTGTTTATTGGGAACAGACAGGAAGAGGATGCTCAGACACTATCACATCAGCCAAGAGCATTCTGAAAGTTGCAGTAGGCCTGAGTGGGCGATTGACCAACTGATGATCCTACCTTCTGTGTTGTTCTCTCAATCTACTCCTCAATGCTGAAACAGAGGGAGTGAAAGACCACATTCAGCCAGTAAGGCAATAAGACAGCGGGAGACCATTCTGCCCCTCTAAGGGGTTAGACAGAAACGAGGTAATGTTATTCAGCCCTTCAGTACACACTACACAGCACAGGACGAGGCCATTCAAACTGCCTTACGTGCTGAGCAATCACAATAGACTCCTGAATATAACAGGAAATAATGTTTGTGCTTCGAGATTAATATTGGTTTGCGGGTTGGAAAACTGATATATATTAATCTCTGAGGTGCTCCATTAGTTACAGTTAATTGGATGACCTGATGGATTGAAGCTATATAAGCTTATTTATCAAGATAGCCATTTAATGCTTTGTCAACTGGACGCAGGGAGTCAGCAATGGGATACAGATACGGGTGGTTTAGTGTGAAAATCTTCAGCAGAAACTGTTTAAATTGGATTATGAGAGTGGTGTTTTGGAAGAAGGATATAAAATCAGTAATTATTTAAATGGTGAGAGATTTCAGAACTCAGTGACACACAAGGATTTTTGAGTACTGCTGTATGAATCATGTAAAGTTAGTCACCATGTGTAGCAAATGATTCGGAAAGTAAATGGAATGATGCCGCAAAGGGTATCGGGTTTAATCGTAGAAATGTTTTACTGCATTAGTACAAGGCATTGCCTGATGCAATGTAAACTGTTTTGAATCCTAAACTGACAAAAAAAAATTCAAACTGAGGAAGGGCGCCATTCAGACCCAAAGTGTTAACTTTGATTTCTCTGCACGGAAGTTGCCAGATCTGCTGAGATTTTCCAGAAAATTATGTTTTTGTTCCTGATTTACAACAGGAAATTGTGTGTAGAATTTTATATTGATTTTCAGGTTGAAAAACTGAAACCAGTGGAATGATCCAGGGACTGGTTTATATCTGTTATCCACAGTGTTTCTGGTTTCTGGAAAAAAAGATTCATTACGTTTAGTAACTTCCAAAGGTACTTTACTTTATTGTTTCTGAGTTGAAGGCCTTGTATTATGAAGGATATGCATTTTTGGTCTCAGTGTAAGTGTTTTTGCTATTATACTAAACAAGACCTTGAAGACAGTGTATCAGGTGAATACCTGATGGACATTTCTCTTGTTTGGGTGACTAAAACTAGGGAATTCATTTTTAAGAATAAGTATTCATTTTGACACAGATATTAGAAAGTCATTAATTGTTTTTATAAAAGGTAAAGAATCATAGTCACAGAATCGAACAATATGGAACCACACATTTTGTTCAACTAATACTACCTGCCTTAGTCTGTCCCATATCCATCCAAACTTTTCCTATTCTTGTACCTACCCAAATATCTTTCAAATGTTGTAACTGTACCTGCACCCCCCACTTCATTTTAAAGTTCATTACACACAGTAATATTTCTATATTAATTGCCCTGCATGGACTTTTGAAATTTTTCTCCTCTCACTTTAAAATATTCTCGCTGGTTTTAAATTCCTCCGTCCGAAGGATCAGAAACATGCTATTCACCTTATCAATATCCCTCATGATTTTCTGCCCTCCGAGAAAATAAGATCCAATCCAATCCAATCTCACTTTATACCCCAATCCCTCCGTTCTTAGTAATATTCCGGTAAATATATTTTAACTCTAACAAGCTTAATAATGCCGTTCCCCTGATTGAGTGATCAGAACTGGACCCAGTACTTCAAAAGATGCCTTATCAATGTCCTGTACAAACTCAATATGAAATACCGACAACTAGGGGAAAGGGATCTGCTGTATCTGTTTGTGTTTTCGACTGGACAAACACACACGCGCACTCTCCCTGTGCGCCAATAGGGAGTGTGTGTGCACAGGGAGAGTGGGAGTGTATGTTTGTCCAGTCGAAAACACAAATAGATACAGTAGATCCCTTTCCCCACAGGCAATCACTCCATGCTTTCAGAGCTTCCCCTCTCTGCAGCCTTTGCTCCATTTGTTGTTCATGTTACAGACCCATATGCTACAACTGTAGTCCACATGCTCCATCCAGAGTTGGGTCACCAAATCCTCAGATCTCCCTGAATATCTGAAGCAGGTCACAGCACAACCTCCAGCAAAAGATCCCCAGCACGACCGCGATCTTTTCAATAACAGGAGTCAATCAGAAGTCCTTGAGCTACAAGTCTTATGGACCAGACCGGACCCCTCAACATATTTTAAAAAGGCAGCCTAGACCCTAACTTTTCCTTATTTTAACTGTATATGTGAACTGTGCGTTCCAGATGTGCTGCAACTGATCAATGTTAAATAATATGTTATCCATTCAAACACTCCAATTAAAACACAATCAAAGAGATGAACAATTTGAGATAGCTTCTCAATTGGAGCATTTACGCAAACAATAGATGCAGTGCCTTCTACTAATTAACTGCGCTAATACAGGAACATTCCATAAACATGCTCCTTGACACAAAGGTACATTCAAACACAGAACCTTAGGTGCAGTTCTCCAATCCATGAGGAAGCAATTTCAAGAGAGTTTTCAGAGAGAGGAGCAGCTCAGGATCATGTATTGAAGCTTCCAACCCTCATGGGACCCCGACCAACATCTGAATGCTGCAGGTAAAATCAAAACGAGAGGACTTGGTCTGGGAGAACTGGCCACTGTCCTTCCATTGTTCCCACGGTTTGAATAAAACCTAAAGGCCTCCTAAGTTCTTTACTTCAGCCGTTTTCAGTCGGCAGTTTAGCATCTCTGCCTTTAAGACCTCTGTTAAAAAAACAAAAAGAAAATAACCTTTTCAAAATGACAGCATTGTCACACCTCCCCCAGTGACAAAATGAACCATTAATATGCAACCCATTATTCTTACTCTATTAGTGGACTACAGTACATATATATGACATTGACAGTAAGCATGCAACCATTCACAACTCCATTCAATTTCAGTCATTTCACCCCTGCAACAGAACGCCTCTGTCTTTCTTTATCCAAGTCTCGACAACTTGTCAGCAAGTACAGTTTTTTCTCCTGTCACCTGTATAACTTCCAAACTGAATGGCAGCAATAAAAACCTATATCTGAACAGGCCGATGTTTTCTCCCTAACTTTCTCCAAAGACGTTTAGGCATTATAATCTTATATAGATTTGTTTTGGCCACGTTATTTGCAAGTTAAATGCTGAAATATTGTGACACCAACACCAAGCTCAAGGTCTCCTTCCCAGTTGTAAAATACTTCTATTAATGGTTTCACCGGACACTCCAACCATACGTTACATAATGGAGCATTTTGCATCTCTCCAATAGTCCTTCTGAATGACATGCCTCCTCATTTCTCAGCATCATGGCTCTGTACCTCTTCATGTTGTAACCTCTCTTCCTGCTACTCCTGGCCTACGCCAGTAAACCCTACTCTCATTAGTCTATATTTTAAGAAGTTCTCACACATCCTTCTCAATCCATCACTGAATCCAAACTTTGATTTATGGACGAACCTATAATCATCAGCCATTTCTGCTTCTAATCTTGCCATTGTAACCCTCTGTTCTTCTGCATGAGTTCTCGCTCTTGCAGGAAGTGAACTTTTGAACTCCTTCGAAATAAGAACCTTACTAAGAGTGTCATAGATTTGCTCTGCTTTTAATACCCTTACCCACCTTTCAAAATTGCTTTATTTGATTCTGTCAAACTCAATGTGCGTTTAAATCCTGGACCCTTTTTAGATTCCTGAAACACTGTCTGTCGGCTTCTGCCACGAGCTCATATACTTCTTATACTCCCCAGATACCTCCTCTGATAGGGATACAAACAGCCTGACATATACCCTACTGTCCATGGAGCACCACACGGGAGATGCCGGAAAGTGAACAACAGCCTGATATACACCATTTCATTATCTCTGATCTTCACGATGCTAGCAGTCGATACACTATGGAGCCAGGAATCAAGGCCACGGAAAGGTACAGAGGGACGGAGAGATTCACATTAAAGACAGAAACAGATAGTTAACTGCCTGAGAACCTGTTATGGAGATATGGAGGAAAAGACAGAGCAGTGGTACTAACTGGAGGAGTGAATCCTTCGAGTGCAAAATTACAAGAATTAGAACATTGAATAAAGGTATTTTCAGGTGAGTTGAAATGGTTTGTTCAATCAAATTCTGAATCTGCTTCACATTTCACTTCAAACAATGTAATCTGGGACAAGATGACAGCCCCGCATGGGGAGCTATGCAGTCTCTGCTAGTGTATTGGTCAGTAAACTGCACTATCTGTCCAGCATGGGGAGTATTGCAAAACTTTATTATCATGTGGGAATGATACACACAACAGATTACGATCTATAAGGGGAGTATTTCCATCTCCATTGGACTAGTAAATGTGAAGGTGTGTGTGTGCATGTGCATGTGCACGTGCGTGCATGTTTGTGTCTTTGTGTTTGTGTGTGTGTGTGTGTGTGTCGTGCACATTCTTGTGTGGCTGCGTGGGTGCGTGTGCGTGATGCATTTGGATGTTCAATGCAAAAATAATTCTATGAGAGAAAATGCACATGAAGGAAACCAGGTAGAATATGAACCACTGGCAGGAATTTGGATAATCGACACAGAGAGACTGAGGGTAGTTTCATGAACAGATGATTTAAAGTGTTTGAGGATATTGGTATAAAGGCATTGTCAGACATAATCGCGATATAGATCAGCGTGCACAGGAATGTTAGATGGATGGGACTTTGGGATGAGTTCGAATCAGATTTGTTTCTGTTTTAACCCGAGAGAGTCAGCAGCAGTTTGTTGTCATCATTAAGGCTGTATTTCACAGCTCAAGTTTCACAAGATTCAGAAGTATATTAGATTAGATTACTTACATTAGATTACTTACAGTGTGGAAACAGGCCCTTTGGCCCAACAAGTCCACACCGACCCGCCGAAGCGCAACCCACCCATACACCTACATTTACCCCTTACCTAACACTACGGGCAATTTAGCATAGCCAATTCACCTGACCCGCACATCTTTGGACTGTGGGAGGAAACCGGAGCACCCAGAGGAAACCCACGCAGACACAGGGAGAACGTGCAAACTCCACACAGTCTGTCGCCTGAGTCAGGAATTGAACCCGGGTCTCAGGTGCTGTGAGGCAGCAGTGCTAACCACTGTACCACTGTGCCACCGTGCCGCCCACTATTCTGGAGTGAATAGTTAAAGTTAATAATGGTCAGGTCATGGTGTCAGGAATCAGCTCATGGCCAAAGGGATCACTAATGTTGTGATTTGTCTGTGTCAAACACTACCTGAATGTTTCACCTCCCACCGCCATCCCCCTCTGCCTCCCAGCCGACCATAAGCCAATCATCACGCTGATTTGGAAATATACTGCTGTACATTCACAGTCGTTGGGTCAAAGTCCTGGAATTCCCTCCCTACTGGCATTGTGGGTCAACTACCAGCAAATGGACTGCAGTGATTCAAGAAGGCAGCTCACCCTTACCTTCTCAAGGGCAAATAGAAATGATCTATCAATGCTGGCCGGCCAGCAACACCCAAGTCCCGCAAATGAATGAAAAAAAAAATGGTGGCCAGGGATGGGATGGAATCCCAGGAAGGAAATGGAGTTTGTAAACATAATGGAGGGCAATTATCTCCACACTCCCAATATTTAAATAACAAGGGAAGAGAGACAATGGTTCACATCTGAAACTGAGTAGGTCAACATAGAGACCCATGCGTAATACAGCCAGATGCAAGGAGGGAGACATGAATTGAACTGGATTCAAAGTATCACCAGGAACACTATTGGTGGCAACAAGTGTAGACGATATGAAGGAATGGATATGCAGTCGTAACTGGTTTATAGAGAAAATATCTAGACCGTGAGACTTACCAAGGAAACCAACGATAGAAGGAGAGGATAACAAATATATTGAATAATGAGAAGAGCAAAATAGATCCGCCATGGTAATGACGATTGATCATAATTTGTAGAAAAAAGATAAACCAAATTGGATAAACTCCTGTCCATTGTTGGAACATTCCAGTCTAAAGTTCTCAGATTCTGATCCATTGTTGGAATATTCCAGTCTAATGTTCTCAGATTCTGCTCCATTGTTGGAATATTCCAATCTAATGTTTTCAGATCCTGATCTCTCTTCCCCCTCTCCCTGGAACCACTGATCCCTGTTAGTGCTGTCGGTGATGCTCCCACTCATGCTGCGGAATAGCATGTTGATGGAGCCCGTTTATCAGTAAAAGATGAAAATCTCCACTGGAATAATTACAATCCATGGAGGCTGACATGAATCACAGTCACTGAAGAAACAGGTTCAGTTAACTGCTTCCTTACATCACATTTCATATCATGATGAAAGGGAATATTTACGCAGTCTGGATGGAATGGATGAGGGTTACTGACGAACCAACTATAAATCTCTCAATCTTTCTTTTTACCATTTCCTTGCATCTGGGAGAATTTCCAGAGCTGTGCAAAGCTATACAAGTTCCACTCTGCTTATAATAGCAGACTGGGATAAAATAACTGACCAGCTGCATAAAATGTTTGGTGGGGAAATTCCTGGATACACTAACTCAAGGGGGAAAGTGAGGATGGCAGCTGCTGGAAGTCAGAATTGGGAATGTGGTGCTGCAAAAGCAAATCCCTTCAGGCAGCATCCGAAGAGCAGAAGAATCCACATTCCATGTGTCAGCCCTTCATCAGGACTGAGGCTTGTCGCCCAAAATGCTGAGAGATAAATGGAAAGAGGATGGGAATGGGGGAAGGTAGCTGAGAATGTCATAGGTAGATGAAGTTGGGGGTGGAGGTGATATGTCGGAGAGGAAGGTTGAGCAGAATGGTGGGAAGGAAGATTGGCAGGTATGACAGGTCATGGTGGCTATGCTGAGTTGGAAGGTTAACGTGTGGAAAAGGAAAATGAGGAAACTAGTGAAATACACATTGATCCCGTGTGTTTGCAGGGCGGAAGACGAGGCTTTCTCCCTCCAGGCTTCAGGTGGTGAGGGGGTGGTGGTAGAGGAGGCCCAGGACCCTGGCGGAGTGGGAGGGTGTGCGGAAATGTTTGGCGATGGGGCAGTGGGGTTGGTTGGTGCGGGTGTCCTGGAGATGTTCTCTGAAGTGTGCTGCAAGTTAGCGTCCTGTCTCCCCAGTGTGGAGGAGACAACATTGGGAGTAACGGATACAGTAGGTGGTGTGACTGGAAGTACAGCTAGAACTCCAATGGATATGGAAGATATGGATACTGTGGAGCCTTGGGCGGAGATGAAGGTGGGAGGTGAGGACATAGGTTTTGCCATTCCTGCGGTGGCAGGGGAAGGAGCTGCGAGGGGAAAGTGTTTTGGTACGGGCTGTTGACCTGATGAGGTAGTCACGGAGGGAACGGTCTTAATTGAATGCAGGTAGGAGTGCAGAGGGAAATATACCTCTGCTGGTGGGATCTGATTGTAGGTGGAACAATTGGGGGAGGAAAATATATTGTATCTGGAGGTTTGGTAGGATGGAATGTGAGGATCAGGAATGTTATTTTCCTGTTGCATTAGGAGGGGTGGGATTCGAAGACAAAGGTGTGGGAAGTGGAGAAGATGCGAAGCAGGGCATCGTTGATCATGTGGGAGGGGAAATTGCGATTTTTGAAGAAGAGGGCCAACTGAGATATCCATTGGGTTCAGAGTGTGGTACTGGAAAAGCAGGCTAGATCAGACAGCATCCGAGGAGCAGGAAAATCGATGTTTTGAGCAAAAGCCCTTCAGAAGGATCAGACTTTTGCCCACAACATTGCCCTTCCTACTCATCAGATGTTGCCTGACATGCTGTGCTTTTCCAGACCACACTCTTGACTCTAATCTGCAACATCTGCAGTACTCACTTTCGCCGACACATTAGGTTCAGCCACTTGTTTAATAATGCCTTGAATTTTGTTGTCTCTGCTATAGAAAAGATTGTGTTAAACTTGAAAGGGTGCAGTAAAAATTTAAAAGTATGTTGCTGATGTTGAGGTAGCGAATGATGTTGAGCTACACGGAGAGCTGGCGCTATGTTCCCTTTAGCGTTGAGTCTGAGGAGTGACCTCACTGAGGTTTATCGCGGTGAATCCCGATGCTCCAGGATGAGCAACGTCAAAGACCAGGGAAATAGATAGGACAGTTATTCACATTATAACTAGACAATTACACATGGGACAAGTTGCCAAAATATGCAAGTAGACTGAAGAATGGGACTGGCCGGAGGATTCTGAATTTGGAGGATCCAATCTCAAGAATGAGAACAAAAATAAAGGCATTGCTATATCGACTGAAATGATTAGTTACATCACAGTCTCAATCCACCTCAATGATCCAGCCCTGACACCATAAATCCGGAGGAGATATGTATTGAGCATGGAGCACTGTGCAGATCAGGCTCTGTACTGCTGAACACAAACCTGTAATCGATCCAGCGAGGAACACTGGGCAGACCATAGCAGGGCATTGAGCTATAAACACAGTTCAGAAATGTTTTCAGCAGAGAGCACTGTGCAGACCGGGCTGATGTACTGTACAATGAAAGCCACAATCTACCCAGAGTGGAAAGGTAGGCAGACCATAGCAGTTTATTGATCTATAAACCCAGGTAAGACATGTGACCAGGGTGTGGAACTGTGTCCACCAACCCAGTACATTGCTAAGTAACACTGTTTTAGATCACTGTCCAGCGTGGGGAAACTTGCAGCCCATGCTTGGAGTGACAGAATGTGCAGCTCCCATCCATTTACATATCCATATCTACACTGTGCCATTATAAGTGGTATTGTGGGTGTGAACATGACTTCCAGAAAGCGATCACCTGGGAATCAGTTTAAATACCAACAAATGAGAGGAGTTTGGGGTAAGCCAGAGTGGGCTAAATTGAGAGGCAATGCCATGGATGGGTGTGTTCCCAAGTTCCAGAATGTTGAAAAGTAAACTTTCAACAGTATCCTGCAACATAAGCCAGTGTTTCCAGGAATGATGGGTGAACGGGATATTGCTGTGAGGTCAGATGATGGAGAGTACTGGATAAGCAATTGTTCTGCAGCATTGTAACTTGGAGAAGGCTCAGCACAGACTTCGATTCATTGTGATGAATCGAACAATAACTTGTCTTAATGACATTTTCCTTGAGTGTGACAGATGGATTGTCTGCGCGAGGTCGTGTCAATTTCCTGGTGCTATCTTATTGAACTCACCTCATTAACTACTCACCCCATCCCATGTTGTCAATGCCAGCCCGATTCTCCCACCCATCATGGCTGGAGGTACTCACCATCGCCCAAAAATCCCCACATAATACATGATCTCTGTCACTGGTGCAACTTTAAAAGGCCAAAGGGCACACATTTCAGCTTTCTCAGTTCAGAGCTGTCCTGCACAGTTTACCCTGACCATGGCAGGTAAGGGGCAAATATACGATGGTTTATCGACAGGGGCAAGCAGGTCCTGGTTGATTGGCTAGTACAGAGGGGGACCATTCTCTTCCCACAGGGGCCACACCACCAGACCCACCGTGCATGGTCTGAGCTCACCACCCAGCTCAGTGCAGTCTGAAGAAATGCCCAGCAATACAGGACAAGCATCAAAAACCTTCCCCGTTCTGTCAGGATAAGGGTCACTGTATTCTCTCTGCTCGCTCATGCTCACTGTATATCTGTTATAGCAGCAACTCCCGAACAAGGCCCATGTTCCATCACTCTCACTGCCTCGCTTTCTCTGTTCCCCTCTCCCTCTCCCTCTCTCTCCCTCCACTACATCCCCTATACTAACAACATTGCATGACACATCACTGTGGACTGACTCCCTCCGGGCACCTCACCATGTTCACCTACCCCATCTGCAACAGCATTACGAGCAAGGCAACCCACTCCCACCCTCCTTCCCTCCCTCCCATTCCAGGAGAAACAATCTGGAATAGGACATAAAAGGCCAAGTTGGTGGAGTGCCCGATATCCGTTCCCTATCACCCCTTCCCCCCGCCATGTGGCACGTTTCGGAGAGGACCGGGACGCCTCGTATGGTGATTCTGAAACATTCACGTCCCACCAACCGAATAAAGAGCAATGTTCAGTGAAGGGCCATTCTCACTTTAAACCACTGGCAGTTCCATTTCCCCCTTTCACAACTTAGAAGCCATGCCCCTGATGTCATCTCCCTTTTGTGTCGAGCTGGTACAAATGGTATCCCCACGGTCTCAGTCTGTAGGAGAGTGGACTCACAACACATCATCGCCACCACTTCTCAGGAAGGGAGCAGAGAGACTCTCTCCTGCACCTCCTCCTGTAAACAGCTCAGATACTGAAACTAATTTGTGATAGTTAAAATACTCTCCCCACTTGTCCTGATATCTTCAATAATCTGTGCTCATGGGCACCCAGGGCCTTCTGTTCCTGCATGCCTTTTATAACCGTACAGCGTGTTTTATATTGTATTTCAATGTTCTTCCTACCGAAGTACATCACCTCACACTGCTCTGCATTGAACTTCATCTGCCATACACCTGAAATCTACACCTATGTGTGATTGCCCTGTTGGAGTTCCACAGTGTCCATATCAAATTTTATAATTCTGCCAGGTTTGGTTTCTGCAAACATTGAAATTGTCCTACAGTCACACGCCACACAGAAATACCGACTCTCTCATTATTGTGAGCAAGTGCAATACTAACAAACTCGCTGAGGACAGCATTAAATACTGGCACACACCAGACAGTGTAAGTGAAATATTGACAAGGAAAACATGGAGCAAGAGAATTACTGAGAGACACTCTATGTCTGTATTAGTTTCCGTGTATTAGTCTCTATATCTCTGTGTTGGTGTTGTGAGTATCACTGTGGGGCAAGTCTGGCAGTCTCTATGGTGCTTAAAGTGATGTAATATCCCCTGACATGAGTTGTGAGGGTCACTCTACATGAGACTTTAACTTTCATTTCTATCCACAGATGCTGTCGGACATGTTGAGTTTTCTGTTGCTGTCAGTCTCTGCTTCCCTCTCCACGCCACAGTACAGGTGGGAGTGGAGGGTGAAAATCATCAGGGATTTTGTTTGGGAGGGACCAAGGGAAGGCAGCAGCTCACAGCACCAAAAATAGACAAACGCGGAAAGAAATCTGCAGATACATGCTTGGACATACAAACACACATGGAGTCATAGAGTTACCCTGGGTGTTTGGAAACATACCTATTGGCTCATACATTCCATGCTGATGATAATCTCAAAGTAAACTAGTCCCACCTGCATGCGCTTGGAACATATTTTCCCAAACCTTCTCTTATACTTGTACTTCATCAACTGTATTTTAAACGTTGTAACTTTACCCACATCCATCACTTCTCAGGACGCTCATTCCATACACGATCCAAATGGTGTGTAATGAAAATGCACTTCATGAGTCCTGATCAAGTATACATGAGAACTCAGTGAGAAGCTCAGGAAACGAGTTCTGGGAATCTTAATGGCATGTTCTTATCATCAATATCCAAAGGAAGACAGGAGGCTGGCTAGCGTGGTGCCATCATTAATCAAACTGGGAAGGAAAAGCCAGAGAACTACAGACCAGTGAGCCTGACATCGATGGTGGGCAAGTTGTTGGAGGGAATCCTGAGGGACAGTATGTACATTTATTTGGAAAGGCAAGGACTGATTACAGACAGTCAACATGGCTTTGTGCGTGTGAAATCATGTTTCACAAACATGATTATATTTGCTTGAAGAATTAATGAAAAGGTTTGATGAGGGCAGAGCAGTGCACGTGATCTATATGGACTTCAGGAAGGTGTTTGACAAAGTTCCTCATGGTAGACTGGTTAGCAAGATTAGAACTCATGGAAAACAGGGAGAACTAGCCATTTGGATGCAGAACTGGCTCAAAGGAATAAGACAGAGGGTGGTGCTGATGGGTTGCTTTTCATACTGGAGACCTCTGACCAGTGGAGTGCCACAAAGTTCGGCGCTGGGTCCACTGCTATTTGTCATTTATATAAATGATTTGGTACGAAATAGGAGGCATGATTAGTACATTTATAGATGACACCAAAGTTGGAGGTGCGTTGGACAGAGAAAAACGGTCATCTCAGAGTATAATGGGATCTTAATCAGATGGACCAATGGGCTGAGGAATGGCAGATGGAGTTCAATTCAGATAAATGTGAGATATTGCAATTTTGATGGAAAATAAAGACTTGGCTTATGCATTTAAAGTTAGGTTCCTGTGAAGTGTTGCTCAACAAAGAAATCTTGGGGTGCAGGTTCATAGTATTTTGAAAGTGGAATTGTAGGTATATAGGATAGTGAAGAAGGTGTTTGATATGTTTGCCGTTGTTGGTCAGTGCATTGAATATAAGAGTTGAGAGGTCATATTGCGGCTCTACAGAACATTGGTTAGGCCACATTTGTACACTTTGTGCAATTACAGTTGCAATCATAGGGGAAGGATGGGTGAAACGTGAAATGATTCAGAAAAGATTTACAAAGATACTGACAGGGTTGCGGGTTCTGAGATTTATGGAGAGGCTAAGTAGACCGTGGTTATTTTACCTGGAGAACCAGCGATTGAGAGTAAATCTTAGAGTTTGCAAAGTCATAAGTGGAATGGATTACATGATTAGCCAAGTTCTTTTCCCCAAGGTAGCACATTTCCAAAGCTAGAGGGTATAGGTTGAATTTGAGAGGGGAAAGACTTAAAACGTACCTAAGGAGCAACAGTCTCATTAGAGGGTGCTGTGTATGTAACTAGCTGCCAGAGGAAGTTGTGGAGGCTGGTACAATTACAACATTTAAAGGCATCTGCATGGGCACATGAAAAGGAAGCGTTTAGGGGATATGGGTCAAATGCTAGCAAATGGAACTACATTAATTAAGGACATATGATCAGTAGGGAGGAGGTGGATAGAAAGGTATGTTTCTATGCTGGACAGCTCTATGACACTATGTCTTCTGTTAAACATTTCTCCTGTCATCTTAAAATTATCCCCAGTCTTGAAATGCGCCACCCTAAGGATATTCAACAGTATCTATACCCCTCATTTTTTCATAAACCTCTATGAGTTTGATAAGATCTCAACCTTTCATGCTGCAATGGAAAAGGTCTCAGTCTATCGAGGCTGTCCTCATAACTTAAACACTCCATTACCAGCAATACCCTGGGAAATCTTTTTTTTATGGCTCCAGTTTAATAATATCCTCAACGTGACTGGGTGACCAGAACTGCGCACAGAACTTCAGGAGAGACCTCACGAATTTCCAGCGCAGCCTGAAGATAATGTTTCAGCTGCTGTACTCAAATGTCTGAGCGATGAAGGTCAGCAACCCAAATGCCTTCATATCCTCCCTGCCCACACATGATGCAAACTTCAAAGAAATATACCAGAACCCTAGATATCTCTGTTCTACAACACTACCATTGGCCTGACATTGAATATTCTATGTCATCTCGTTGTTTGTTTTACCAAATTCTGATACCTTGTATTTATCTAAACGAAAGCTGAAAATGTCAGGCAGCATCCAAGGAGCAGGACATTCGACCTTTCGGGCATGAGCCCTTCTTCTCCTGCTCCTTGGATGCTGCCTGACCTGCTGCGCTTTTCCAGCAAAGCATTTTCAGCTCTGATCTCCAGCATCTGCAGTCCTCACTTTCTCCTTTAACTAAACTAAACTCCATATGCCACTGCTCAGTGCAGTGAGTGATAGTACTGGGGAAGAAAGACTGGCAAGTAGTTCGCTGCTTTGGATAATTTCGTGGTTTTAAGAAGAGGGTCGTCACACGTTACAGGCGGGAAAGAGTGACTGGTATTTTTGATCCAGAAATTGTGCTCTTTCTTCATTTCTGGTGTTCAGTGATAAGTATCTATTCCAGATCCTTCATAGTGCAGAGTGTGTCTACAGGATGTCTTTCCCTCATATCGCAGATGTCAGATAATAGCCACTTAAGGTGGAAATCATAGCCAAACAATTAAAGATCTTCATAGTTTATCTTGAAGGCAAAATGCATAAACTGAACATCCTATAGTTGAGTTGAGTACCTTTCATCTGTTTAACAATGCGATTCTTTTAATTGTGTAATTCAGTAAAGTTAACCAAATTTTAATGAATCCACTCAGAGTTGAAAGCTGACATTCTGGGCATGGTTTAAGTCTTGTATGGTGGTAACATCCATGCCTCTGAGCTATAGCTGTGGGTTATACTCCAATACCTTAACTTGCGTGGTAGTGTCTGTCACTCTGGAGCAGAAGGTCTGGATTCAAGTCCTACCTGTCAGGCAGGTATGTCACAGTATTTCAAAACAGGTTGATGAACAAACACACAGGAGAATAATGTTGCCGCTTTTAGGATTATTGCCAAGTGGTGGCAGTGTCCCTACATCTGAGCACAAAAGTCTGGATGAAAATCCCACGGGGTGTTTCATAATGTGGCTGAACAAGTTGTTAAAATGATTTTTGAATTGTGACTTGATGGAGAAGGAAGAGGAGTCAGTCTTGAATTTCAGAATTTAGGCCCAGGTTTACTGAAAACTCAGCCATTCGTGTTTATTGGAGTCACATTTGCACCTTCAAGAGGTTTATAAAATGATGAAGACCATGGATAAGATGATTAGTCTGGGTCTTTACCCCAGAGTAGGGAAGCCCAAAACTAGTTGAAATAGAATTAAGGTGAGATGGACAAGACATAAAGAGAACCGAAGGGGACCATTTTCACACAGAGGTCGTATGTGCTTGGAATGAGCTGCCAGGCGAAGTGGTGAAGGATGGTACAAATTACAACATTTAAAACGCATCTGGACGGGGACGGGAATTTGAATGGTTTAGACGGATATGGTTCAAAAGCTGGAAAAATGAAACTAAGTTAATTTATGACATCTGGTTGGCAAGAATCGGTTTGACCAAAGTGTCCGTTTCTGTGCTGTACATTTCTATGATTCATTGATCCAATTAAAAATGATCTCTTTGTAATCTTATGTAACCTTCTTCACCTTCCACTGTATAACTAAACTTGGTGTCATCTGTAAACTTGCTCACCATATATTGCATAATTCTCATCTAATTCACTGATATAAGTGACAACCAAAAGTGGATCCAGCACCAATCCCGGTGGAACGCCACTGGTAATAGGCCTTCAGTCCAAAAGACAACCTTCCTCCAACACCCTCTGCCTCCTGCCAATATGCTGAAACACACATACGCATACAGACCTAGAGACACAGACACAGTCTGTCTTTAAGACAGCAATAGATAAGTTTTGATTGATAAGGGGATTAAGGTTTCAGTGAGAAGGCAGGAGAATGTTGTTGAGGAAAATGCCAGCCCTGATTGAACAGCAGATCAGACTTGATGGACCAAACATTCTAGTTCTGCACCAATTTCATACGCTCTATGGTTGTGAAAATCGATGAGAAATGTTCATTTAGCACCTCTACGATCTCCACAGATTCCACACTCAACTTTCCACTTCTCTCTTTGACTGGCCCTATTCCTACCCTAATCATCCTTTTATTCCTCACAAACCTATAGAAAGCTTTAGGGTTCTCCTTTATTCTATTCACTAAAGACTGTTCGTGTCCTCACTTTGCTATTCTTAACTCTCTACTTAAATCCTTCCTAACTGTAACTCTCCATTTCCTCAACTGAACCATCTTGCCTCATCAACACATAAGCCTCATTCTTCGTAACAAGAAATGCAATTTCCGAAGTTCCCTTACCTTATCACTTCTTCCCTGCCTGACAGGGACATACCTATCAAGGGCATACAATATCTGTTCCTGAAGCCGTCTCCACATTACCATTGTCTGCATCCACTGCATTTTGCTACCCCATTCTATGCATCCTAATTCTTGCCCAATTGCATTGTAATTGACCTACCCCATCGATAACTCTTGACCTGTGGCATGTACCTATGCCTTTCCATCGCTGAACTAAACATAACTGAATTATGGTCACTCTCTCCAAAGTTCTCACCTACAACTAAATCAAACACCTGGCCTGGTGCATTACCGTGCACCAGATCCAGTGTAGCCTCCCCTCTTATCAGCCCTTCGACATATTGTGTCAGGAAACCCTCCTGTACACATTGGACAAAAAACTGATCCATCCTTCCTACTAGAGCTATTACATTTCCAATCAATGTTGGGGAAGTTAAAGTCTCCCACAATGACCACCCTGTTCCTTTTTCCTACCCAGAATAATTTTGCTAATCCTCTCTTGCACCTCCCTGGAACTCTGCAGAGGCCTACAAAAACTCCAAGTAGCATAATCTCTCTCCTTTTTCGAACCTCAGCCCACACTACCTCAATAGACGAGTCCTCACCAAAAGTTCTCAGAGCCGCCATTACACTATTCTCGACCAACAAGGCCACTCCTCCTCCTCTTTTACCGTCTTGAGTGTTCTCAATGAGAGATCTTGAGCATCTCTCACCCACGTTCCGATAATTTGCTATGATGTCCCAACCCCATGTTCTGAAACATGCGCTGTGGAGAGCAACCTTCCCTGTAAAACCACTTGCATTGAATTAAGGGCATTTTAGTTCTTCAGAATTACTGTATAGTCTGATTCTCCCTTCTTTCCTTTCTAATTGGTATGTTCTCATCACATTCAGAGCTTTCTCCATCCATCCTCCCATTTGTATTGCTACTTAGAGTACCTCCACTTGCCTTGTCTGTCAATATAAAGTCTGTCTTTATGGGGTGAGCAAATCTCCTAGCTAAGATATTGGTGGCTTCCCCGTTTAAATTAGACCAATCCTTTTGGAACGGGCCTTTTCTGTTCCAAAAGACATTCCAATCTCCCAAAACTCTGTATTCGTCAACAACACCGCAGCTCTTCATGCCATTGATTTTTCTGCCATTTTCCCTTCCCGGCTTGAATTTGGCATTGGGAGCAAACCAGAAATCACTAATTTTAAAGTTTTATTTTTAATCCTCTACATCACTTCTTAAATTCACTCTGGACTATTTTAATCTTTTCCCTAAAAATGTCATTCATCCCAATATATACAATAATTTCTGGCTTCTCAATCACACTTTTAACAATATGCTTGAAACGTTCAGAGACATTCTTAATTCTAATTTTTGGGAAATAATAAAACCATCGTAAATTTTCGCTCACTGCCACAGAATATCCTGTTTATGCCCCTGACGCAACAATTATACAAAAGCTTCTCAAACGCTGCCTAACATAAGAATTGTTCCAATAGTCCAATAACCGATGGCTCTTCCATTTTCCTCAGAGAGACTACCCCCTTCAACAGTTCCAAAAACTAAACATCTGTTTGATCAAGGATTAGCCACCAGAGATTTTTGAACTACGTTCTTACATTTCGGGACAGTCACCCATCTATCTGATTGATTTTTCTTTATAATAATAACTTCCAGCCATCTCCCTGTCTACATTTACATGTGGTCTCAATAAGATTATGCCTATCACAGGATTATTCATGACATTAGCCGTATAAATATCAAAGATATAAAAAATAAATAAAATCAACCGTTTGAAATTTAACTCAACAAAAAGACTCCTCTTTAATAAATCCCTCGAGGAAAAATGTCTTCTTCAGAGCTGAATGCATGTAGGACTCGCCAGAATGAATGCACATCTTCCTATTTAAAAATAGACTTTAGATTTTGAATTAAAACGTACTTTTGCATTAAAAAAAGAAGCCGTTTGAAACATATATAGACTTTTCGAATGTGTTTTTGTAACACCTCCCACCCCCACCCCGCCTTCAAAAAAGCTTGTTAAAACAATATTCGTTGGAAAGGAATAATAATTTGCTTCCAATTCAAGATAGACTTAGCGATATGATTTGATCTCCTGTCGTGTGTATATGTGTAGCATTTAATTGAATCTTTATCCTCATCTCTCCAGCTCTTCCAAGAAATCATATGAGTCTGCGTCCATCCTGCAGATGAAAATTTCCTTCAGCTCTGACTGTTGCATGAATGTTACAGAGAACATTATCCAGTCCACGTAAAATACAAATGTTGCAGAGGAAGTAAGCCGAACCTCGTCCAATATTAAACACATGTAAGCATTATGAATAAAACATACAGAGACGAAAGGGGAATTCCGCTCCATGTCCAAAAAAATAATCTGTGGCTCCCTCATAAAAAGAACTCAACAGCGTCACGTTGTAAATTCACCAAATATGAAGAACACGTGACTGGAATTTTTAATTCTGATCCTTTCAACAACGTCTGAAGAAAGGGAGAAATAAAACAAGTCTTATCTGTGAGCTTCAGAAGTGATGATGATGAGAATGTGAGGGATGGATTTTGAGGGGAATGATAAACAATTTTATGGATGACACAAAGATTAAGTGGATTGTTCATGGTGGGAAGGAACATGTTAGCTTAGACGACGATATAAATGGTTTGTTCAGGTGTCGAGATCAATGGCTGATGAGATTTGACTGATAAAAGTGAGGTGATACATTTCAGAAGTAAAAAGACAAGAGAGATTACTTAAACTATGATGAGGGGTGAGATGTTTTGAAGCAGAGGAGGTTGAGAGACGTTCCTGATTTTGGTGTTTAAGAGCATGAGGTTTATGGACAATTTGAACAGAGAGCAGCTCTTCCCCTTACTCGAGTGCTCAATAAGAAGGAGACACAATTTTGAAGTAAAAGTGATCTCGCCATTAATCTGTAAATCTTAATTGCAGATTGATGTTGGATTTAGATTCCAGCATCTGCAGATGCAGCATTTGAACCTGAATTCCCAGAACATTATCTTGATTGTTGAATCAGCAGTTGGCGATAATACCACCAGGACATCGATTTCATCTTATCATAGTCTTCTTTGTTAAGGTATGCATGACGTTTTATCTTTTTACAATTCGTCTTCCACTCAGGAATTAACTTTAATTGATGTGTTCTTACTATCTTCCTAAGCATTTGTCATTGTTCTTCATTGTTCTGACTTCAGTGTTTTGTTTTCGAGTCCAAGCCTTCCTCAGGCCTAGATAATTATCATTGCCCGACACTAAAACTCTCGTAACTTTGAATCTGAATGTAAAAATCCAGCATGTTACGGTCACTCTTTCTGGAGGATCCTCTACTACAAGATGATTAATCACTCCTTCCTCATTATTCTCACCAAATCTAAAAGCCAGTTCTCTGGTTGATTTCCATGACTGTTGTTCTAAGAAACAATCCCTCATACATTCTGGGAATCGGTATTTGTTGCTAACCTTGCCAAATTGATTAAGTAAGTCAATATACAAACACTGTTGCTCACTCTTTTGCCTTTCTCACAAGCCATTGTTATTCCCTGGTTTTTGAAAGTATGTGTGGAGAATGGGGGTATTGTGGCATGGAATTACTCTGAGAAGCAGATTTCTTTCCATGTGATTTATTTGGATCCAAACTGATTTGTCACGTTGGTCCTTCGTGCTAATGTCATTTCTTACTGCAGCCTTGGCATCATTCTTAATCAATGCAGAAACTCAACATGCTATGCCATCTTATCTGAGTAATGAGTGCCCTTGGACATTTCACTTCCCAACACTGACCTTCCTGTAACCACTTCCTGTAATTCCCACCAGGCCGTATCTTTTTAACGCTGACAGTTCATTCATTTTTTCCAAATATTCCATGCATTTAGGTACAAGGTATTTATATAAGTTCTATCGGATTTGTTTATCTCCATTATACTTCTAGCACACTGCACTTTCCACACACTCCATTCTTATTTTTTGATCTCTGATAATACTGAACTTATCATTTCCACTCACGTTTTTAAAATTACTATGATTATGTTCCTCAGCATGGTCATTACACTGGCCCTGCCTGTCTACATAGAACATAGAACATAGAAAGATACAGCGCAGTACAGGCCCTTCGGCCCTCGATGTTGCGCCGACCGAATCCTACCTAACCTACACTAGCCCAATAACTTCCAAATGCCTATCCAATGCCCGCTTAAATGACCATAAAGAAGGAGAGTTCACCACTGCTACTGGCAGGGCATTCCATGAACTCACAACCCGCTGTGTAAAGAATCTACCCCTAACATCTGTCCTATACCTACCACCCCTTAATTTAAAGCTGTGTCCCCTAGTAACACCTGACGCCATTAGCGGTAAAAGGTTCTCAGTGTCGACCCTATCTAAACCCCTAATCATCTTATACACCTCTATCAAATCTCCCCTACACCTTCTCTTCTCCAATGAGAACAGCCCCAAGTGCCTCAGCCTTTCCTCATAAGATTTTCCTACCATTCCAGGCAACATCCTGGTAAACCTCCTCTGCATTCGTTCCAATGCCTCCACAACCTTCCTATAGTATGGCGACCAAAACTGCACACAATACTCCAGATGAGGCCGCACCAGAATCTTATACAACTGCAACATGACCTCAGGACTCCAGAACTCAATTCCTCTACCAATAAAGCCCAGTACACCATATGCCTTCCTCACAGCACTATTTACCTGGGTGGCAACTTTCAGAGATCTGTGTACATGGACACCAAGATCCCTCTGCTCATCCACACTACCAAGTAGCCTACCATTAGCCCAGTAATCCATCTTCTTGTTACTCCTACCAAAGTGAATGACTTCACACTTAGCTACATTGAATTCCATTTGCCACATTTCTGCCCAGCTCTGCAACTTATCTATATCCCGCTGTAACCTACCACTTCCTTCCTCACTATCCACAACTCCACCGACTTTTGTGTCATCCGCAAACTTGCTTACCCAGCTTTCAAGCCCTTCCTCTAGATCATTTATAAAGATAACAAAAAGCAATGGTCCCAAAACAGATCCTTGTGGTACACCGCTAGTAACTGCACTCCAAGATGAACATAGTCCATCAACTACTACCCTCTGTCTCCTTCCAGCCAGCCAATTCCTAATCCAAACCTCTAATGTATCCTCAATGCCATACCTCCGAAGTTTTAGCATTAGCCTACCATGGGGAACCTTATCGAACGCCTTACTAAAATCTATATACACAACATCTACTGCTTTACCCTCGTCCACTTCCTTAGTCACCTTCTCAAAGAACTCAATAAGGTTTGTGAGGCACGACCTGCCCTTCACAAAACCATGCTGGCTATCCTTGATCACGTTATTCCTACCCAGATGTTCATAAATCTTATCCCTTACCATTCTCTCTAAGACTTTGCCCACCACTGAAGTCAGACTCACTGGCCTATAGTTACTAGGGCTATCCCTACTCCCTTTCTTGAACAAGGGGACCACATTCGCTATCCTCCAGTCCTCTGGTACTATTCCCGTTGACAATGACGACATAAAAATCCAGGCCAATGGCTCTGCTATCTCCTCCCTAGCTTCCCAGAGGATCCTAGGGTAAATGCCATCAGGCCCAGGAGACTTATCTATTTTCATCCTTTCCAATATTCCCAGAACCTCTTCCCTGCATATTTCCAGGCCATCCATTCTAATCATTTGTGACTCCATATTCACATCAGCAACAGTGTCCTGTTCCTGAGTGAATACTGATGAAAAGTATTGATTCAGTGTCTCTCCAATCTCCTGCGCCTCCACACACAACTTCCCACTACTATCCTTGACTGGACCGATACCTACCCTAGTCATCCTTTTATTCCTGACATACCTATAGAAAGCCTTTGGGTTTTCCCTAATCCTACCAGCTAAAGACTTTTCATGTCCCCTTCTCGCTTCTCTTAGCTCTCTCTTTAAATCCTTCCTGGCTACCTTATAACTCTCTATCGCCCCAACTGAACCTTCACGCCTCATCTTTACATATGCCGCCTTCTTCCCTTTCACAAGGGATTCCAATTCCTTACTAAACCACGGCTGCCTCACAAGGCCCTTTACACCATGCCTGACTGGTACATACTTATCGAGGACACGTAGTAGCTGCTCCTTGAACAATCCCCACATCTCATTAGTGTTCTTCTCTTGAAGCCTGTTTTTCCAATCCACACATCCTAAGTCATGCCTCACTGCATCATAATTTCCCTGCCCCCAGCTATAACTCTTGCCCTGCGGCGCACACTTATCCCTCTCCATCACTAAAGTAAAAGTCACTGAGTTGTGGTCACTGTCCCCGAAGTGCTCACCTACCTCCAAGTGTAACACCTGGCCTGGTTCATTACCTAGAACCAAATCCAGTATAGCCTCACCTCTTGTTGGCCTGTCTACATATTGTGTCAGGAAACCCTCCTGCACACATTGGACAAACAGCGACCCATCTAATGAACTCGAGCTATAGCTCTCCCAGTCAATATCTGGGAAGTTAAAGTCCCCCATAACAACCACCCTGCTACCTTCACTCTTTTCCTGAATCATCCTCGCAATATTATCCTCTACTTCTCTAGGACTATTAGGAGGCCTGTAGAAAACACCTAACAGGGTGACCTCACCTTTCCTATTTCTAACCTCAGCCGGCAAGTCCTCTTCCATCATCCATTCCACTGCTGTAATACTATCTTTGACAAGTAATGCCACACCTCCCCCTTTTTTACCCCCATGTCTGATCCTACTAAAACATTTAAACCCTGGAACCTGCAACAGCCATTCTTGTCCCTGTTCTACCCACGTCTCTGTAATGGCCACAACATCGAAGGCCCAGGTACCAACCCACGCTGCAAGTTCACCTACCTTATTTCTTATACTTCTGGCATTGAAGTATACACACTTCAATCCACCCTTCTGTTTACAGGCACCCTCCTTCGAGATCGCTGCATTATTCATAACCTCCCTACACTCAAGGTCCTGTACCCTAAAGCTACAGTCCAGGTTCCCATGCCCCGGCGGAGTTAGTTTAAACCCTCCCAAAGAGCACTAGCAAACCTCCCCCCAAGGATACTGGTGCCCCTCAGGTTCAGGTGTAGACCATCCTTTTTATAGAGGTCCCACCTTCCCCAGAAAGAACCCCAGTTGTCCAGAAACCGGAATCCCTCCCTCCTGCACCATCCCTGTAGCCACGCATTTAACTGCTCTCTCTCCCTATTCCTCGACTCTCTATCACGTGGCACGGGTAACAAACCAGAGACTACAACTCTGTTTGTTCTAACTCTGAGCTTCCAACCTAGCTCCCTGAAAGCGTGTCTGACATCCTCACCCCTCTTCCTACCTATATCGTTGGTGCCAACGTGGACCACGATCTGGGGCTGCTCCCCCTCCCCCTTAAGGACCCGGAAAACACGATCAGCGACATCACGTACCCTTGCACCTGGGAGGCAACATACCAAACGTGAGTCACTGTCGCCCCCACAAAACCGTCTGTCTGTACCCCTCACTATCGAGTCCCCAAGAACTATCGCTCTACCTTTCTCCACCCTTCCCTTCTGAGCAATGGGGCCAGGCTCCGTGCCAGAGGCCTGAACCTCGTTGCTTGCCCCTGGTAAGTCATCCCCCCCACAAGTATCCAAAACGGTATACTTGTTCTTGAGGGGAATGACCGCAGGGGGTCCCTGCACTGGCTTCCTCCTCCCACTCCCCCTCACTGTCACCCATCTATCTTGAACTTTCGGAGTAACTACTTCCCTAAAGCTCTGATCTATGACCCTCTCTGCCTCCCGAATGATCCGCAGTTCATCCAAATCCAGCTCCAGTTCCCTAACACGGGCTTGGAGGAGCTGGAGATGGGTGCACTTCTTGCAAGTGTACTCAGCAGGGACGCTAATGGCTTCCCTCACCTCATACATGTTGCAAGAGGAACATTGCACTGCCTGCACTGCCATCCCTCTAAAAAGTTAGCTTTCTTTAAATAAAAAACTAAATGTAAAGAAACCAAACAAGCAAAACGCAGCACTTACCTGCTTGCCGCAACGGGTCTTATTATTTAGGTTAGAGGAGGAGGGCGGGTGGGAGGCTCTTCTGCCGAAGTGCCTCGGGTTACTCGCCTGCGCGTTTAAATAGAGAAAAAACCCTACCCAGGTAACCGAGCAACACAAGCCTCCGGGTCTACCCGGCGTTTTTTTTAAAAAAACTTCTTAAATTTTAGTTTAAAAAAGTTTAAAAAAAGTTAAGTACTGGAACTTACAACTTAAATTTTTAGTTTTTAAAACAAAATAAGAAAAACTAAGAACTGGAACTCACCCTGGACTTCGAACCGGACAAACAGCCGTCACGTGATCCTCCGAGAAACACGTCTATTCTATTAAACTCTATTTTATGCTCATTTGCTGTCCTGCTGCTCTGGTTTTCAGTCTCCCACATTATTCATTTCAATCCACCCGAGAATCATCATCAAACCTCCCTGCCATGATGTTGGTGTCCCTGCAGTTAAAATGGACCCTGTCCTGTGTTACAGGTCCCACCTGCCCTGGACAAAATCCATAAAACTGAAAACCTCTTCCTGAACCAGGTCTTGAAAAACATATTAAGGTTTTTTTATCTTCATCTTCCTTATCCCACTTCCACCTAGCACGAGGAGTAATCCCAAGAATACAATCCTGGATGTCCTGCTTTTCCACTCAGCCCAATCTCCCTGCTCTCTCCTTGCAGGATCTTGTCATGTTTCCTGCCAATGTCATTGGTACCAATGTGTACCAAGGCCGCTGGCTGTTAACTCTCCCCTTCGGTATGCCCTGAGCATTCTTGGAGACATCCCTGATCCTCGCACTAAAGACACTTTTTATGAAGAATGCATAGAACCGTCGAATCCCTATATTGTGGAAATAGGCCATTTAGCCCAACATGTCCACACCACACTGACCCTCCAAAGAATAACCCACCCAGACCCATTAGCCTATTCTCATACTCTACATTTACCACTGACTACTATACCTAACCTTCACATCCCTGAACACTATGAGCGTAGTAACCTGGCCAGAGCCAACCCCTACCATATGTTAATTCTGCTTTCGTACCACAGATGCTGCCAGTACTTGTGAACATTCCCAGCAACTTCTGGTTTTGTCATCAATGATGATCACATACTGATCAAAACTTATCCAACACAGATTTGAAATAAAACCTGAATTTATTTTCTCAATAGAAAACCAAGTATTTGGTCATTCAAGAATCACAGTAAATATCCATTAAATTATTTTTGTTTGGTCCTTGATTATCATTTGTTCACTTAGCCCATCCATGAATAAGAGATTTTTACATGTTTTATGCATTATCTTTTGGGAGGAGTTAGAGAGAAAGGGGGAGGGGGTTGGGACCAGGGGGTTGCCCGGAAGGTTAATTTCCCACTAAAAATGGCCTTCCTCAAGCAACAGGACTCCATGTGCAGCAGCGATGAGACAAGGAGCAGAGTGTGAGAGCACGAACTGTCTGCTGGGAAGGTAAGTGAACTGACATGTTTGGGCAGCGATTGAACGAGAGACACTACACTTGTAATGTCTCCCACCCCAAACTCTTCACCTAACCAAAATAAAAGAGCTCTGTACTGTGTTGATAAGATGCTTCTTTTTTTTTTAATCCTATGATTGGTTAAAGAAAACCATTCCTTTTCCGTTTATCTAATTTAAGACCAAGTTAAGCTTTAGAGTAAACGTAGCAGGCGATCTCAGAGCTATGTTATGCTCCACTTGCTCAAGGTGGGATCTCAGGGACACAGCTGATGTACCTGTTCTCGTGCAGGACGTGTGTCCATCTCCCTGCACTCTCCTTGCAAGATCTTGTCACGTTTCCTGCCAATGTCATTGGTACCAATGTGTACCACAGCCGCTGGCTGTTGAGCCTCCCCTTCAGTAAGCCATGAGCATGCTCGGAGACCTCCCTGATCCTCACACCAAAGACACTTCATATGAAGAAAGATGAGATGATGGCTCTGGAGCTGCGGATGGACTCACCTTGGAGCACACACAATGCGGAGGAGGTTGTAGATAACACATTCAGTCAACTGATCACATCGCAGATCAGGATTGCTGAAGGAGAAAGGGAATTGGTGACCAAAAGGCAGAGAAAGAGCAGGAAGGCACTGCAGGTGTCCCCTGCCGTCACCTCCCTCCTTAGCAGGTACACTGCTTTGGATACTGTTGGGAGAGGTGGCTCTCCAGGACAAGGCAGCGGTAACCAGGTTAAAAGCACTGTGGTTGGCTCTGCTGTTCAGAAGAGTGGGAAAAAAAGACTGGAAGGGCTAAGTCATAGGGGATTCAATTGTAAAAGAAGTAAATAGGCATTTTTCTGTTCGAAGCCAAGACTACTGAATGGTACGTTGCTTTCCAGGTGCACGGGAGAGGAATGCCTCGGATCGGCTGCAGAACATTCTGAAGGGGGAGGGTGAACATTCAGTTTTCATGGTGCATGTAGGCACCAATGATATAGGTTATACAAAATCAGGATGAGGTCCTACAAACAGAATTTAGGGAGTTAGGATTCAAGTTAAAAGTAGACCTCAGACGTTGTAATCTCAGGATTGCTACCAATGCCACGTGCTAGTCAGAGTAGAAATGAAAGACTGCGAAAGATGACTGTATTGTTTGAAAGAGGAATTCTGATTTTTGGGACATTGGGACCGGTTATCTGGGAGGTGGCACTATTACAAATTGGACAGTCTACACCTGAGCTGGAATGGAAACAATGTCCTTCGGGGCACTTTGGCTAATGCTGCTTCGGAGGGTTTAAACTAATGCGATCGAGGGATGGAAACCAAATGAGGAGGTTAGTTGACAGTAAGGAAATAGCAACTGCAGCCTGTAAGGAAATAGTTAATGAAGTCAGCGTGAATAAGGGGAAGAGTCGGCAGGGAGTAGATGATGAACACAAAGGGACAGGTTATCTGAGGTACATTTGTTTAAATGCAAGAAGTGTCGTATGTGCAGATAAACACAGGGCTTGGATTAGTACCTGGGAGTTGATATTATTGCTAGTACTGATACATGGTTGACGGAAGGGCATGATTGGCAAGTAAATACCCCAGGAAATCAATGCTTTAGGCAGGATAAAGAGGGGGGTAAAAGGAGTATAGGAGTTGCATCACTAGTCAAAGAGGACCCACAGCTGTGATGAAGGAGGGCACTATGGAGGACTCGAACAGTGAGGATGTATGGGCAGAGCTCAGAAATAGGAAGGGTGCAGCAACAATGTTGGGGATCCCAACAGTGAGCGTGAGATGAAAGTACAAATACGTAAACAGATCATGGAAATATGTGAGAACAACATTGTGGTGGTGACAGGCGATTTTATTTTCGCAACATTAACTGGGATTCACTTAATATTAGAGGACTGGATGAAGCAGAATTTGTACGGAGCAGCCAGGAGGGTATTTTGAATAGTATGTAAACTGTCCAACTCAGGAAAGGGCCATTTTTGTCCTGTTGCTGGGGAATGAGCCTGGCCAGGTCGTTGAAGTTTCAGTTGGGGATTACTTTGGGAGTATCGATCACAATTCCATACGTTATACAATACGCAAGGGCAAAGACAAGGGTGGTCCTAAAGGAAGAGTGCTACACTGGGGGAAGGCCAACTGTACCAAAATTCAGCAGAAGTTGGGGAATATAGATTGGGAGTGGAAGATTGAAGGTAAATCCACTTTTGATACGTGGGAAGAGAGGTTGGTTAGAGTTGAGGTCAGATATGCTTCTGTGGAAATGAGGGGTAGGAATGGCAAGATTAGGGAACCATATATGACAGGTGAAACTGTGAGACTAGCTGAGTGGAAAAAGGAAGTGCATATAATGTCTAGGCGACTGAAGACAGACAAAGCTTAGGAAGAATATGGGGAATGTAGGACCAATCTGAAACAAAGAATTAAGAGGGCTAAAAGGGGTCATGAGATACATTTAGCAATCAATATTATGGAAAGCCGCAAAGACTTTTATTCATATATAAGAAGCAAGAGGGTAACTAGATGAAGGGTTGGACCACTCAAGGAGGAAAGTTATGTGTAGAGTCATAGAAAATGGGTGAGATTATTAATGAGCACTTTGTATTGGTATTCACCAAGGAGAAATGTTGAGGTTAGGTATGGATGCTTGATTCCTTTAGGTCAAGTCGAAATAAGGAGAGAGGAAGTGTTGATTATTCTAAAAGGCATTAAGGTGGCCAAGTTCCCAGGTCCGGATGGGATCTATCCCAGGTTACTGAGGGAATGCAGAGAGGAAACAGATGGGATCATAACATATATCTTTGCAGTATCTCCGAACACGGGTGAAATCCCAGTCTACTGGAAAATTGCTAATGGTGTTCACTTGTTTAAGAATGGCGACCCTGGCGTTAGTGGCAGGGAAGCTGCTGGAGAAAATACTGAGGGATAGGATGTACTCCCAGTGATAGGGAACATAGTTTTGTGCATGGAATGTCATGTCTTTCCAACTTAACAGAATTCTTTGAGGAAGTGACAAAATTGCTTATTGAGAGAAGGTCTTTAGATGTCATATGCATGAACTTCAGTAAGGCATTTGATAGGATTTATCATTGTACGCTGAATGAGAAAGTGAATTCGCATACGGTCCAGGCAGTACTAGCTGGATGGATGGAGAAGTGGCTGGACCACAGCTCACGGAGAATGGTCGTGGAAGGGAGTTTATGAAAATGGAGACCTGTGACCAGTGGTGTTCAACAGTGATCTGTGCTGGGACCACTGTTGTTTTCGATATACAGAAGTGATCTGGACGAACGTATGGATGGCCTGATTAGCAAGTTTGCAGATGACAGGAAGATTGGTGGAGGAGCAGATAGTGAAGGGAACTGTAAGAGAATAATGAACAATATAGATGGATTGTAGAGTTGGCAGAGAAATGGGAGATGAAATTCAATCCGGCAAATGTGAGGTGATGCAATTTGGAAGATCTAATTCAAGAGTGCAATATTCAGAAAATTGAAAAGTGCTGGGACAATTTGATGTTCAGTGATTTCTGGGTGTTCAGGTCCATTGTTCCCTGAAAATGGAACAGTGTGTCAAGAGGGCATATCAAATGCTGTCCTTCATTCTATGGGGTATTGAGTGCAAGCGTTGGCAGGTCATGTTACAGTTGTATAAGACTTTTTTGTACCCCACATTTGGAATAATGCCTACAGACCTGGTTGCCACATTGCAAAAAGGATATGGATGCTATGGATAGGGTGCAGAACAGGTTCACCAGGTATGGCGGGTGCTCGCAATGAAGAGATTTTGATTAGAGCAGCGTTATTTGCATTAGAAAGATGCAGGTCGAGCGGGGAACCTGATTGAGCTCTACAAAATTGCGAGAGATAAAGATAGGATGGAAAGCAAGTTTTGTTTTCCCCAGAGTGGGGACTTAATTACTAGGGGTCACGAGTTCAAAATAAGAGGGGAAAAGTCTAGGGTAGATATGCGTGGAACTTTCATTGTGCAGAGGATGATGGTGTCTGGAACACGTTGTTAGCAGAGATGGTAGTGGCGGTCACGTTAGCATCATTTAAGATGCATCTAGACAGATATTTGAATGGACAGGGAGCGAAGGGATACAGACTCTTAGAAGATATGTGCCAGGTTTAGGTAGAGGATCTGGATCAGTGCAGGCTTGGAGGGCCGAAGGGCCTGTTCTTGTGCTGTAATTTTGTTTGTTCAGACAGCTTGGAATTTTTGTACATTTTCTCAATCATATGGAAATTTCTCTTTTTTTTCATTTCACTCCAATTGCAAAGGATCGGACATAACACATACATACACTGGTACACACCCAAAGACACAGACATAGATACACATGCATACAAATATAACCACATAGACCCATACACACACACACACACACGCACGCACACGCACGCACGCACACGCACACGCACACAAGTGCAGTGCATTACTTTGTCAAATAATATCAATAGCATTATCAACAATTAGAATCATAGCTGGAATTCAGGACAAAGGAAGGATGAGAGAAATTGTCTTATCCTATTTGAAAAGATCATTATCTAAAGTTACTAAGGTAAACATCATACAACACCAGGTTATATTCCAACAGGTTTATTTGGAAGCACTAGCTTTCAATGTGCTGCTCCTTCATCAGGTGTTTGTGGAGTGTAAGATCGTAAGACACAAAATTGAGAGCAAAATATTAGAGTGCCATGCAACTGAAATAGTATATTGAACAAACCTGGATTTTTAAATCTTTCATCTTTTAGAATGGGTTGCAGTTTTTGGTTCATTAATATGTAAATCCCAGAACTTCATTTAAGTAATCTTCTCAAGATAATTTAAGGTTTTACAACAAAAGGTGACATCTCAGCTCAGACAATGCATTAAAGATGTAAGGTCAGAGTCTGTGTCCCAATCTTGAGTTAGATTGGTTCTATTTCCAAAGTGGAATTAACAAAATATTAAATGACTGTCTGCCCTTGACTGCCTGCAGTGTGGGCGTTTTTGAGCAAAATAGAATGTATCTGCAAATATATGTCTGCAAATATAATGATATGAAGCTGATGTGGTGGTTAATATAGCTTGTAAATTTTCCAATGCCTCCTCGCTCTATTTTGTCCAACGAAATTCCATGTTCTTCTTTAGTAAATCTGTCAGTAGTGCCCCATGCTGCTGAAATTTGGAACAAGCTTCCTGTCGAATCTGCTCAGTCCCAAAAGTCGAAGCACCTATTTCTCCGTGCTCAATGAAATTCCTCCATTGCTTTCGTCCATGCATTCCTTGGGATCGTCCTTCTATGTTCAATGTTATGTCCCAAGATTGTCACAAATTATGTTTTTCTTTAAGTTTATTTCCAGTTTTGTTTTTAGGAATCACTCAAAGCATTTTGCCAACTGTCACATGTGATCTTTCCATGAATGGCTCAAGATCACCACATCATCAGGTTATTTCTTAATCTGGCCACAAGTCTGTCCATGAGTCTTTGGAATGCGGCTGGTGTGCTCTTCATTCCAAAGGGTATTACTTTGAATTGATACAGTCCATTTGTGTTTACAAATGCAGAAACTTCTTTCGCTTTCTCTATTAAAGATACCTGTTTTTAACAATGCAGTAAATCAACTTTGTGATGTAACTGGCTTTTCCCACTTTGTCTGTACTGTCCTCCAAACTCAGTATTGGCTATGAGAGCGATTTTGGCATGCCGTTGACCTTCAAATAGTCCAAAGAAAATTGTTGAGTTCCATCAGCTATGGGAACTAACAAGATCAGCGAACTCCACTCCACTCTGCCTCGGTTCCATGACGTCTTCATTGAGTATCACATTCCCTTCCTTCTGGACCTTTAGGGCTTTGAAAGTATTAAGCCAGTAAAGGTATTGTTTTATTAGAACAGCAATCCCTACTTCCACCTCATGCACACTAGTATTATTCCTCCCATTTTATTCCCGCATATGTCCTTATAATGCTGCAACAAATCTTTCGACTGTGTTCTTTGCTCCTGAGATCGATAGCTAATGCTCCCACCCCGTTCTTTAAGGACTTCCGCATTATTTAAAGCACTTTGGGGTACATCAAACTCCATTACATCTGGATCTGATTTCTTACTCGGCAGAACAATAAATAACAACTGCTTCTCCAAGTCCCCGTCGTTATTATAGTAAGGTTTCAACATACTCAGATGGGATGCCCAATACAGCTTCTTTTCTGCCCAGCATCTTTATTAGATAGCTTGCCTGACTCAACTTTTTCTCAATTTGATAGGGACCACTAAACCTGCCTTTGAATGTATCTCCTACTACTGGAAACAATATTAATACATCATCTCCTTGGGAAAACATCTGAATTTTATAGTTTCTATCTGCCAGCTGCTTCATTCTACGTTGTGCCCTATTCAGGTGCTGTTTAGTTAACTCACTTTCCAGATATAAATGTTCCATTACCATTGCTACATAATCCAAGTGTGAGATCTCTGACTCTGATCCTATCAAAATTTTTGTTTCAAAGACCCTCTCCCTTCCTGTCCAAATATTAACTCATCGGTTGTAAACTGAGTAGATTGATTTGGGGCATCTCTCATGGCAATCCATACAAGTTCGATACCTTGATCCCAATCATTCAGTGTATCCTGACTGTATATTGTCTTCAGGGTCAATGCCGCCTTTCCATGGTTCCGTGGGATTTTGGATGGTACGGACTTGATTTAAAGTGTTGTAGATTAGAGCAGGAAAATCGATGTTTCGGGCATAAGCTCTTCATCTGGATTCCTGGTGAAGGCTTTTGCCTGAAATGTCAATTTTCCTGCTCCTCAGATGCTGCCTGAACTGTTGTGCTTTTCCAGCATCACTCTAATCTAGAATCTGGTTTCCAGCATCTGCAGTCCTTGTTTTTTTTATGTAGTTTAAAGTGTTGTATGTTATCCAAGACTTCCTTAAAAGTCTCAGCAGTATAATGGGACCCTAGGCCTGATTTAATCTCTCCAGGTAGCCCAGAACAGGTAAAGAAAACTACCAACTCCTGACCATCCTTTTTGTCTTAATACTCCGTAATGGAATTGGCTCCGAAATCTAGTAGACATATGCATTATGGTTAGCAAATGCTGATTCCTACTTTTGCTGTTAGGGAGGAGACCTCCATAATCAATCATAACATGTCTGAAGGATTCTTCAAAGGCGGGAATTGGCAACAAAGCTACTGATTTTATTACTGCCCGTAGCATACCTACCATTCGGCATGTAATAACATGTGTGGCAATATTCAACCACATTCTTGTGCATGCCAGACCAATGAAAGTGCTTTTGTACATTAGCCTGAGTCCTCCTTACTACACCTAGGTGACCTCCTTCTGGTAATTCATATTCTACCCATATCACTTCCTGTCTCTATGCTACAGGCAACGCAATCTGGTGCACCTCTGCCCATTTCTCCTCTGCAATAACCTGCTGGGGTCTTCACATTTGTTTTAGGCTTCCACCCTTTAGATAATAACCCTCAGGAATATATTCCGATTCCTTTTCTGAGTTAGCGTCATATTATATATCTTCTCATCTTTCTATTACATGTCTCTTAGCCTTTCTGTACTGAACACTTCTGTCTGACCCACTGCTTGTTAATGGTTTTCCTGTACCATTACATCATACAGAGAGTTAGCTAACTGAACCTCAACTTCTTCGTCTTTCCTTTTTGCTGTAACTTATGACAGTGGCTTCTTACTACGACACAGTCTGGAAAACTTCCATGGCATTCTTTTTGTAACCCCTTAGTTCCCTGATCTTCCTTTGGCTTCTCCACTACAAGGGGTATCACTCCCACCTTGGATACTGCTAAATAATCCCCAAGAACAAACTGTATTCATGAAACTGACATTCTGTCAATCACTCCTACAGTTACTTCCCCAGTCTTGATTTGGCTCTCCAACCTGATCTTACACAGGGGAACACTAACTTTATTCCTATCTATTCAACAGATTATTACCTTCTCGGGTAACATGTTGGAATAGCGTGAAAGTACTTGCATCTTTTACTATCAGAGACTGAACACATCCCATACCTCATGAAATAATAACTTATCTCCAGTGTCTTCCTGATCTTCCTGAGTAAACTTTCCCCACAGAGATAAAGTCTTTTCAGAGGTCAGCAACTAACTCAATATCCCACCTCTGCTAAGGCTGTGCACTCTCCTGCAGCTCCTTGGCTTTTCTTTGGGTCTCCTTTATTACTTTCCCTGATACCATTGGATTAGCCTCTTTTTCCACATATTTTCCCACAATGTCATTCTTCCACGACCAGCACTGTGACTTTTCGTGTCCCATCTTACCACCATGGAAACACCTGAGGCCTTTCATTTTCTTGGAAGTCTTTTTTATCACCAATGGAGAACTATTCCAAGTGTGCTCAACTTTTTGTTTGATAATGAAGGATCCCCACTGCTTCAAATTTCGATCCCTGACAGCGATGAAATTCGTCTCAGAAACTAAATTTCACATCATGCATAAGTGTACATTTCTCGGCTGTCTCTGCTGCTTTTCTCACTTCTTGAAGTTTCTGTTCATCACATAAGTTCTCTGGAAATGAGTTTATGAACCCATCCAGCAGAATAAACACTCTTGACTTCATTTCCATCCTCTGAACTTGATTTTCCTGACTAATTTGCAACCACTGAAGTTCACGCTCTCTCTACCTTTCTCTTTCTCCTTCATCTCTCTCTTTGCTCAGCTAAGAATCTTCTCTCCTTTTCCCCCTCTCTCTTTCCAGTCTTTTATATCCATGTCGATTCAGTCTCCTTTTCTTTCTCTTTCTTCTCGCGATATTTTTGCTCAGCTAATATCCTTCTCTCCCGTTCTTTTTCTTCTCATTGCGTTTAGCTCATACACAGTTTACGTTTTTCTAACTCTGCTGCATTTCTGTTTCTCTGATATACCTCAGTGTTTGACCAAGTCCATTTCAATTTCTTTATGCTCCTGGTTAAAACCAATTCTAATCTGTTTGCTAATTTCAAAAGAATATCCTTCCTCTGTCTTTTAACCTTCCTTGGCCAAGTTGGGAAGCATCTTCAAACCTCAGAACCTTTTTAACAAAGTTAAGAGCCATTTCCCTCTCTTTTAATTTAACCGAACACGTAATCAAAATGGCACAAATTATTTCACCTGCGTTTTATTTAAAGATTTACGACACTAATCACCAAGTGTTTAAATCTGCTGGGATCTTTGATACCCCAATTCTGTTCAAACCAGTCCAAATCCCAGATGAGGCCCCAGTCTGTTAAAATGCAGTGGTCGAACTACAACTAACTAAAGCTAAACGCACAGAAACGCTCGCCTCACCTTGACATCTATTCAAAGTGTGAAGGACTGAAAGAGAACACCTAATTTTCACTACTTAAAGAAAAGTAACAATTTTATTTCCAAACAGAACACTAAACAAAACTATTAAGAAACTAAACATTGCTTCCCATAACTGAGCACAACCCTATTGACATGCTGTTCCAATAACACACAATAAATCTTACATGAAGTTAATCACATGTCTACACAGTCTCTGCCTTCTCTGCTGTAATCAATCTCCTACCCACCGATTTCACTGAGTCATCTTATTCCTTTTTATTAAGCGAAAGTGGGAACTGCAGATGCTGGAGATTAGAGTCAAGAGTGTTGTGCTGAGGAAGGGCTTTTGCCCGAAATGTTGATTCTGCTGCTTCTCGGATGTTATCTGATCTGCTGTGCTTTTCCAGCACCACACTCTCGACTTATTTCTTTTTACTACGAATATGTTTTACAGCAAAAGGTATCTTTTTGATGGACTGCTCTCTAATTTCTTTGGGAGCAAGATTTTAAATAGGCACTTTGCTCTTCGACTCTACAGCAGTTGCTCTGTTATTCGGTGGCAGCAGCTCTAACCAATTTTTAAAATACCCACTCTTGTTTATACCCCCATCATCATTCCCTGTCACTGGTCTGATGTCATCAAAACAACGAATTTCAAAACTTGGGTTTCAGAATCCCGGGCATAGCTTAAACTATTTGGTTAAATTTGGATTGCTGTCAAAACAGCAACCAAACTCATGTATCCATTTAACTGCCAATTGTTGCATTTTGTAACAGCTCATCTCCCAGCCCTTCCATTCGGGCAGCTGAGCCTGCAATTTGAGTTTACTTCAATATTCAGAAAACAATGTCCATTTTAAATTGGATATACATGCTTTGCCTTCGTAAGAAATACCATTTAATAACACAACTCATTAACAAAGATTAATATTCGAAGTATGTGTTGAATTATTGTCATAGTTAAATATTTGCAATTAGCTAAAGCTAATTGGTTAATTATATTTTAATTCATAAGTACGCTAAATCTATTTGATTGTTGAATTGTTTTCTCACTGTGAATATGTAATGGTTTACAGGCAAACAACTTTCGAAATGTTAGAGTGAGAATGTATTCATTTGAATACTGACGTTAAGTATTTATTTGAGATCGTACAAAAATGAGACAAATATTCTCTGTTCAATATAAAATAACATGCAGTTTTCTTTTATTTTTGTATCATAAAGTGTTGTAATGAGTTTATATTTTAGCTCCAAACATATAGTAACAATGTAGTTGTTCTCAGAGATAATGCAGGCATTGTTATGGGAAATAGTCAGAGTTCACATGGTATTGTTGCCCCTAGTTTACAAAACAAAGGAGATATTTTGTTGTTGTTCATACCGGGAAACTCATCACTTGCAATCACGACCCACATAATAAATAGATTCCAAAAGACCTGAATTCAGGCATAGTGCTACTGAAACTCACAGCTGCTTGTAATGCTGAGTGACACACTGGCCTGCTCCTCAACCTGTCCAGTGACCATACATCCTGGGTCAGGCAGTTATTTCAAACATACTTTCACAAGAAATCATTCACAGCTCATCCTGGGCAGGTGAAAACTAACCAATAGCCTATCGATGGTCTTAGTGTAGACACACATGCTGTCCAAATTTCGTATCAATGACTGACCAGCAAACAGGTCTTATAAATTCATCTTCAGTCTCAGCCTGCTCCAGGGAGCAGATGTAAAGGTATGTCTTGCCAGAACACACTGCACAAGCGACTTGACAGCATCTGGCCTGCCTCTTAGATTCCAGATAATTGCACCCTGCACCAGACCCGGGATGAAGAAATTCACAACTTGACTGTCTCCTGTAGCGCACTGTGTCTCACAGTGAACATTCTAAAGCCATAAGCAATATATGTCACCTTCACAATCATGAGTGTCAAAATAAAACTGAACTTCTGTGTAGATGGCCAGAGATTAATACAAGGGTCACCCAACCTGCTTTTGAGTGGGTTTCGATCGAGATCAGTCCTGCAGAGTGCATCTGAGGGAAACAGCAGAGAATGCTAAGCCGAGAACCACTTTAATAACTGAACTGTGTGGTTCTTCTCTGATGAATGTCATCACACACATATAGTTCTGACACTCAGCTGAATGTAACAATGGGCACCATAAGTGCAAGTCTAATGCACCTCCCCAGCTTCCTCACCTCACTCCCTCCCGCATTCACCAATTGGTGAGAATCCACTACCTGGGAGAAACAGCCTGTGCTTCATCTCAGGTGGTCCACTCCATAATCGTCTGTTCAACCCACTTACGGAATGCTTTCCATTACAGGGCTACATATGGTGCTGACTTCTTGAGCCAGTATGATTCCCAATATCCTGGGGATCATGGAATGGAAAATATAGGAAGGCACTAACCATTTTCTGTGCGAAACTCCGCATGATGAGAGGCAGGTTTGAACTACTAGAGGGGAAGTGATTATTGTTCACAAAGGGTCAGCACAAGCCGGTACCCTGCACACTCCAGCAGCATCACTGGGAACACATGCACTTGTGGAGAGACTTAATCAATGCTGCCCATTACTGAGGTCTGCCCCTCTGCACACTGAGTGGGGAATTAATCACCAAAAAACTCATGGTATGTAGAGGTGATCGCTCAGTTCAGGAAAGTGGAATTTGATGCATTAATGTAAAAAAAAATGATGATTCAACAAACATTGCTTCTTACAGTCTTAGATTTACAGTTTTGGTTAGTAGATTGGGAAGCCTGATAACAAACAGTGAATGGTTATGTAACTCCAAAGTACAGACGAGGTACAGACTGTTCCTGGTGTTATATTCCAGGCTGGACGTCCTTTACCTTGGTGCTAGGATTATTACATGTCAACAGATGTGATAAGGGAACAGATTGACACGTGAAATTGTGACTTTTTTTGACATCAGAGATGTGGTTGAAAGAGGTCAAGATTGGCAACTCTATATTCTGTAGAATAGGAACTATAGGCAGGAGTTGCTGTTGCTTTATTAATTAAGGGATCAATTACTGCTGTTAAGAGGGACAATATCTTGGACGGGCCTTCAACTGAGGCTTCGAGGATTGCGATTAGAATAAAAAGATGACAGATAATTGCTAGGGTCATATTAAAGATCATCAGTAAGAAGAAAATCCAAGAACCAATGTGTAACCAATAGCTGTAGTGTATAAAAACAATAAGAGGGTAATTATTTTTATGATTTTCAATATGCAACATTTATTGGGGCAGTCACGTGCTTTTAAGAGGGGACACATATTTTGAAATTTATTGCTGGGAGCTTCTTGTATTAGCATGTGGAATATACAACAAGGGATGGTTTAGTTCTGGACACAACGTAATCTGGTCCCACTAGCCAGCACCTGGCTCATATCCCTCCAAACCCTTCCTAATCATATGTACATCCAGATGCCTTTTAAATGGTGGAATTCCAATCATGGGTTAAACTGTAGTCGAACAGCATGGAGTGGGGAGGGGTGTTCATGCTCAAAATGTATTTGATGAGAGTATCGGCCCAATATTTTACAATCTAGGAAGGAAAACGAGCCCACAGAACCTTCAACATCTTCAAATATTCAGAGCTGAATAATAAAGCAAAGAGAAGCTTAAAGCAGTATAATGTGAGCAGATCAATCCCTATAAGAATGAAGAAAGTGTAAGATTGAACTTAAGGAAATCAGTAGTAAAGCAAAAATGGGATGTGATAAAATATCAGCGGGTGTTCTATTGCTATACTGGGGAAGAGGCTAAATCGGGAAATAATGGGGGATAGTAAGGATCAAGGAGGCAGCCTGTGCATGGATCCAGAGAATATGTTAAATACATTCTTTGTATCAGTCTTCAGTTTAGACAGTGACTTATTGGAATCTGGGAGAGTAGCAGAATAAAGAGTGGACACATCCCCAGATCTGGATGAGATGTATCTTAAGTGATATGGGAACAGATGGAGGAAATTACAGCTTTTGACCCTCTTTTCTTACTGTGCTTTTGCCACAGAGGATGTGAGATAGAACAGGGTGCAATCACATGTAGGTTCAACAAGGTGTGCTAGAAATAAACGAGAGAATTAAAACCACTGAGTCTCATATCAGTGAGAGGGAAACAATTGTAGAAAATTCTGAAAGCTATTGAGCCTGGATCATTAAGTCTCTTCAAGGGTGGGAGACATATTTTTAATCAGTCATGGAATCAAAGGTTACGAGGAAAGTGAAGTTGAGGATTATCAGAACAAACATCATTGAACTGAAAGGCAGAGCATACACGGTGAGCTGCTGGGTCTAATGTTGTTGCTATTCCTTACAGTATTCGGTCTGCTACTATCCCTGTGTTCACAGGAAAAACAACCTTTCTTGAGACACAGTTCAGATTGCAACTGACTAATTCAAGGAATTTATAAATGCTTCACCGATAGCCAGAAATATGTTTGAAGCGGGAATCCATTCTTTATTTTATAATTTTCAATGAAATGTAGTCTCATTCTTTGAAAAAAAAAATGAGGTCTGCATATGCTGGAGATCACAGCTGCAAATGTGTTGCTGGTCAAAGCACAGCAGGCATTCTTTGAAACACTAGGCAACACAGATCTAGTTTGTCATGGCACTCTTTGATAGAATGTTCCTTGGAAGAAGTCAACTGAACCTTGCTTGCCATCTCTCTGTGCCAGTTATATATTTCCCGAGATAAAGAATCAACATTGCAAATAGTCCTTCGTGGACAATCTGACCAAGCTCCTACTCAGCTGAAGTATGATGTCACTCCTCCTATGCTGAAATCCTCTGACAATGAAGGTTCCCATTCCACTGATATTCCAAGTAGTTTGCTGCACCTGTATATTAGATGTCGGCAGCTTCTAAACATGGACACTTAGGTTTTATTTTAAACTGTACTTTACAACATTTTAAGAGTTAAGAATTATACTGCACATCAATTTCACCAAAAAAAAGATGACTTTGTTTCCACATGATGATATTTGCACTGATCTTGCCCATGTGGAAGCCGATTCAATCTTCATACATCTTTATATCTTCCTCACTGCACGCATTCCCACACAAGAATTACGTTTAAGTCCTACATTCTGTTTCCTGTCTTTTTACTAATAATTAATCCATCGGGTAGATTTGTAATCCTCGGAGGCCCAGTGTGCATTCACAGGCTCTTCAAATGCACATCATTACCTCCAGCCAAAATCCTGCCTTTCCTCTGTATCCTCCCTGACTCATCCCGAACACAATCTACTTATTTTATTTCTTTTTGTGAAAAGCAATATAACTGTCTTTGTTGAAGAATAAGCTTCTCTGAATAAATATTCTCAACCGAAGACAAGACAATGAATGAAGTACATTACCTCGGCATTCAAATTGACCCTCAGCAGCCTTCTATAGTCAAGATTGAGTTGACACGTTTCAGGTTAATAACTCGACATCCGTCTTGTTCCCTGTTTTGATTGGTGTTATTTAGTTCTTTGATTACACCTTAATACCTGAGAAAGAAACCCTTTTGCAAAGGAAAGGCAGGTAAAAGGAGGTACAGAACAAATGTCCTTAAATTGTGCAACAGGCGCAAAGGATTCAACTACCTTCTCCTGTTCCTTTGGTCTTGTGTTCCATGTTGCAATGGCATGTTGACCTTGCAGCCAATTACAACTTCATTTCAACAGATAAAGGTTTTATTAAATTATATGGAGTCGCTGATTGGAACATAATGAATTTGTATCGCTAAACAAATGTAGGAACATACCTGGAAATGTTATGCTGTCCATGGATAAGGAAGGTTGCATTTGCTATCCACCTTGGTTACCATCACATCCACAACATTCACTGCCTCCACCATCAACTTTCAATGGAGGCAGTATATGCAACACGATACATTGTAGATATTTACCACAGTTCATTCAACAGCACCTTCCATTCCATAACCATCTGCAATGTCAAGGGTAACAAATCCATGGAAATACCACCCTCTGCAAGTTACACATAAAGTCAATGACTGTCCTGACATGGAAATACATCTCTATTCCATGGATTTCACTTGAAGAATACCCTGGCTTTCTTTCCCTCACATTATTGTGGGTGCCCCTGCACCAAACTGACTGCAAATGCTCAAACAGGCAGCGCACCACCACCTTGTCCAGAACAACAGTCCATGTGGAATAAATGATGGCCCAGCCAGCAATGTCTGATGCCAATCACTGAATAATACACTAATGTTTAACAGTTTGCAATCTGGGTTTCACTTTTGGAATAACTTTGGTCTATATTCTTGAGTTTCAGGAAATGGATCCGTGATTTGATTGAAATGTAAAATAGTTTGAATTGCAAGAGTTTGATTGGGCAGATGCTGAAAAATTCTTTCTGTGGGTCAGGGAGTCCAAAATATGATAACAGAGTCTCGGGATAACGGGCAATTTATTTTGGTTTGAAAGGATGTGAAGTCATTTCAATCAAAGGGTATAAGAGTGTTTAGTGTTCACCATCTTAAGAATTGTGGATGCATTGTGAATGAAAACAATGAAAAATTCACATAGATATGGAGGAGCTCAGGGTTAGAGGAGGTTACAGAAATAGGGAGGTATAGGTGCAGGAGAATGTTACAGATATAGGGAAGCTGTAACAGAACAGAGAGATTACCTGGATAGTGATGGGTTCACTGGCTGGATGTTAGAGAAGGCTATAGGTGCTGGAAGAGGTTACAACAATAGGGAGGACTGGATGAGCTTGAGGTGTTTATAACGATAGGGAGGTATGTAATTTCGAGAGTTGGTTCCAGCCCTGTGGAGCAACGTACGTGCTGGAGGAATCCTCAGTCACAGGAAGAGGTGAAGATGCTGGAGATCAGTTGGTGTGGAGGGGTGGAAATGTTACAGAGATAGTGAGGTGTGTAGTGACTGGAGGAGATTACAGAGATAGGGAACATTGTTGGGGCTGGACGAGATTCCAGAGATAGGGAGAGTTGTAGGGGGCAGGAGAATGTTACAGGGATTGAAAAATGTGTAGGGTCTAGCCTAAGTTACAGGGATTAGGAGGTCCGTAGGGTTGGTAGGAGCTAACAGAGCTAGGCAGGTGTGTTTTGGATGGAGTGACATTTTTGTCATCAGAGATGTGGTTGAAGGAAATCAGAATTGACAAATTAATATTCTATAGTACAGGAACTATAGACTGGACATGATTTGGTTTTATTAATTAAGGAGTCAATTACGGCAGTAAACAGGGACGATATTGTGGAAGGGCCTTCAATTGAGGCTTCGTGGATAGACACTGGAATAAAAAGATGACAGATACATTGCAAGGGTCATATTAAGACTCCCAGTTAGAAGAAAGTACAGGAGCTAATGTGTAACTACTCATTGTCATGCATAAAACAATAAGAGGGTCATTCGATTTATGCTTTTCAATGTCCAACATTTATTGGGGTAGTCATGTGCTTTTTAGAGGGGACAAATACGTTGAAATTTATTGTTGAGAGCTTCTCATATCAACATTTAGAAGATACAACAAGGAATAGTGCATAGCTGGGCCTTATAGTGGAGAATGAAGCCACTCATATGTTCGAGGCAGGATTGGGAGTGAAGTTTAGGACCAATGACCATGACATCATATATTTTAAGTTCCTTCAGGAAAAGGCAAACAAAGTCTTCAAAATGTAAGGATTTTGGATTGGGGAGACGGAGTTTATTAGAAAACACGATCTGGCCGAAGTAGATTGGGGACATTTACTTCTGGGTAAAACTGTCGTCGAATAGCATGGAGTACGGAGGAATGCACGTGCTAAAAATGGAATTGATGAGTGTATGGGCCCAATATGTTACAATCTAAGATCAAGTTTATGAAAACAAGCCCAGTGACACTCCAATGTATACGAATGATCAGAGCTGAATAACAAAATAAAGAGTAGTTTAAAGCAGCTAAAAAGTGAGTAGACCAATGGAATCACTACGAGAATGTAGGAAGTGCAGCGCTGAAGTTAAGGAAGTCAGTAGAAGAGAATAAAGGAGGTGTGATAAAACATTAGCGGGTAAGATTAGTAAGACGCCCAAGATATTCTATCTACATGTCCGGGGAAGAGAATAACAAGGGAAAGAACGGGGAATATGAGGGACCAAGGAGGCAGCCTGTGCACACAGCCAGAAAATACGTGAAACACGTATTTCATATCCGTCTTCACTTGGGCGAAGGAGTTCCTGGACTCCGCGGGAGGGACTCTGTGACCTTTTAACAGATTGATAACGATCGGGAGGAGGAACTGGAACTTTTGGCAGAGTAAAGACTGGGCAAATCCCCAGATCTGTGAGCTGTATCTTAAGTTGATATGAAAGGAGCGGGAGAAAAGAACAGGCTCTGGGCTTCATTTATTTATTGCGCTTTTGAACAGAGTGGAGGTGCGATGGAGAGGTCGGCATCTAATTTTGTTTCAACAAACTGCGCTAAAAATAAACAATGGAAGTAAAGACGACCAAGTCTCAGTTCAGTGAGGGAAACAATTGCAGAAGATTTTGAAAGTATCTTCAAGGCTGAGAGATATGTTTTTGTTTAGTCAGTGAATCATAGGTGACGGGGAAAATGCAGGAAAGTGGAGTTGAGAAGTATCAGAACAAACTGAAAGGCAGAACATACTCGGAGAGCTGCTGAGCATATTGCTGTCCCTATGCCTTATGGTATCCAGTCTGCTACTATTCCTGTGTTTGTGAGAACAACACCCTGTCTCCCATTGGAGTGAGACACAGTTCGGAATACAACTGAATTTATAAATGGTACACAAATAGCCAGAAATTAATTAGAAGTATGAATCTAATCAGTATTCCAATGAAATTAATTTTCATTCCTTGAAACAGCGAGGAACACAGGCCACGTTTCTCAGGGACCTCTTTGATAGCATTGTCCTTGGTAGAAGCCGATTGAACCTTCATTTTTCTCTCTATGGCAATAAAATATTTACTGAGAAAAAAAAACAAAACTGCACAGTCTTCTAGGTGCAGTCTAGCCAAGTTCCTCTCCGACTGAAGAAAGACATCTCTCCTCTTGTGCTTATATCCTCTGACAATAAAGGTTCTCATTCCACTGTCGTTCCAAATAGCTTGCTGCACCTGTAAGTTAGACGTCAGCAGCGTCTAGACAAGGACACTTTGTGTTTTATTTATATCTGTACTTTTCAACGTTTTACAATTTATGAAATATAATGTCTATTAATTTCTCCAATAAAGTGGAAAACTTCACGTTTCTGCATCATATGTCATTTGCAATGACCTTGCCCATGTGGAGGCCCGTTGAATTTTCCTAAATATTTACATCTTCCTCAGAACACACATTCCCACACACAAATTAACTGTAAATTCTTCACTCTGTTTCCTGCCTTTTCATTAATACTTAATTCATCCGAGTACATTCATAATTATAGTTTTGTTCGAGTGAATGCGGCCCATAGTGTTCTCACTGGCCCTTCAAGTGAGCATTATTACCTACACCCATTTACCACTTTTACTATGCAACCTCCTTGACGCATGCCAAACACAATCTACATTTTTTAATTTCTTACGTTGAAAAGCTGAAGAACTGTCTTTGCTGAAGAAACTATTCACAACAGAAGAAAAGGTAATGAGTGAAGGACATTACCCCATCATTCAAATTGTCCCTCAACAGCCTTCTGTAGTCAACACTGAGTTGACACGTTTCAGGTTATCCACTCAACATCTATTTTTGTTCCCTGTCTTGGTTGGTATTGTTTTGTTCTTTGTTTACACCTGAATACCTGAGATAGAAATTCTTTTGCGAAGGAAGGGTCGTGACCGATTTGGGCCAAAGGCAGGTAAACGGAGTTTTGTAACAAATCAGTTATAATCTCCTTAAATTGTGGAATAGGAGCAAGGCGTTCACCAATCTCATCCTGTCCTGTTCGTATTGTATTCCACGTGGCAATGGCACAGCCACCATGCAGTCAATTACAAACTCATTTCAGCAGATAACTGTTCAATTAAATTACATGGAGTCACTGATTGTAGCAAATTGGAGTCATATAGCCAAAAACTAGCTAAGACCATATCTGGAACAGCTATGTCACCCATGTATAAGAAAGGGTACATGTGTAGTCCAGCTTGATGGCCACAACATCCACAACACTCACTACTTCCACTATCAACTCTCAATGGAGGCAGTGTTTTCCAGCTACAAGATACATTGCAGATATTTACCGAAGTCCATTCGACAGCACCTTTCAAGCCTTGATAACTTGAAGTAGCAAGGGCAACAGATCCACGGAAACACTAACCCTGCAAGGTGCACATAAAATCAATGACCATCCTGACTGGAAATATATCTCAGTCTCACGGGTGTCACTTGATGAATATCCTGCCTTTCATTCCTGAACATTATTGTGGGTGACACTGCACCAAAGTGACTGCAACAGTTCAAATGGCCCACCATGTCCAGAACAACAGTGTATGGGGAATAAGTGTTGGCCCAGCCAGCAATGTTTGATACCTATCAATGAATAATACAATAATGTTTCACTGTTTGGCATCCGAGTTTCCCTTGCTTGGTTCGTGAATAGATTTAGTCGATACTTTTGAGTCTCAGGAAATGGAGAAGTGATTTGATTGAGGTGCAAAAGCTTCTGAGTGGAAAGAGCTTGATAAGGCAGATGCTGAGCAATTATTTCTGTCGGTCTTGGAATCCAAAACATGATGACAAGATCTCAGGATAAGGGGCAACTTGTCTCGGACTAAGATGATGTGAAAACACATCCCTCAATGGGTCTCAGCGTATTCAGTATTCGCCATTCCAAAGATTGTGGATGCACTGTCAATGAATACAGTGAAAACTTCACAGAAGTATGGAGCAGCTTCAGGTTAGATGAAGTTACAGTGATATTGAGGTATGGGTTCAGGAGGGTGTTACAGATGTGAGGAAGCTGCAATAGGACAGGGAGATTACCGAGATACGGACGGATGCATGTGCTGGAAGACTTTAAAACTTCGAGAAGGCTGTAGGTGCTGTTAAGTGTTTTCAAAGGCAGGTAGGAATGGAGGAGCTTGTGGAGTTTATAGCAAGAGGGTAGTATGTAATTGCTAGAGTGGGTCCAGAGATATGGAATGATATACATGATGAAGGAAGCCACAGTGATAAGGACTGAAGATACTGCAGGAGATTACAGAGATCAGTAGGGGTGAAGGGCTGGAATATGTATGTGTTGGTGGAGGTTATGCACATAAGAATAGGTTTAGGTGTTGGAGGATGTCAGCGATATAGGTAGGTGTGGAGAAGTTGGAGGAGGTGACAGCGGTCAGGAAAATCGTCAATGATGGATGACGTTCAGAGAGGTAGGGATGGGTAGAACGGCTGAAGGAGTTTATGCTGATAGAGAAGGATGAAATGGATAGAGGAGGTTACAGAGATGAAGATGCCTGTATTGTCTGGGAGTAGTTAAGGAAATGGAGAAAGATGTAAGTATTTATAGAACATAGTACAATACAGTGCAGAACAGGCCCTTTGGTCCTCGATGTTGCACCGACCTATGAACTAATTTAAGACAAACTCCTTACACTGTCCCATCATCATCCATATACTTATCCAAGGATTGTTTAAATCCCCCTAATGTGGCTGTGTTAAGTACATTGGCAGGCAAGGCATTGCACACTCTTACCACTCTCTGATTAACGAACTTGCCTCTGACATCAGTCTTAAACCTATCACCCCTCAATTTGCAGCTCTACCCCCTCGTACAACCTGATGTCATCATCTGAGGAAAAAGAATTTCACTGTCCACTCTACCTAATCTTCTGATCATCTTGTATGTCTCTATCAAATCACCTTTTAGTCTTCTTCTTGACAATGAGAACAGACGGAAGTGTCTCAGCCTTTCCACATAAAACATTCCCTCCAGACCAGACAACATCCTGGTAAATCTTCTCTGCACCTTTTCCAATGCTTCCACATCATTCCAGTAATGGGGCGACCGAAGCTGTACACAGTATTCTATCTGAGGCCACACTAGTGTTTTGTTTATTTGCAGCATGACATTACGGCTCCAGAACTAAATCCCTCTACCAATAAGACCTAACACATTGTATGCCTTCTTAACAGCATCATAACCTGCGTGACAACTTTCAGGGATCTATGCATATGGACACCAAAATCCATCTGCACATTCACACCACCACGAATCTTTCCATTGACCCAGTATTTTGCCTTCCTGGTATTCTTCACAAAGTGAATCACCTCATATTTATCTGCATTGAACTCCATTTGCCACCTTTCAGCCCAATTCTGCAGGTTATCCAAGTCTGCCTGCAACCCGCAAAATATTTCCATACTATTCACTACTCCTTCTACTTTAGTGTCATCTGCAGACTTACTAATTCATCCACTATGCCTGCTTCTAAGTCATTTATAGAAATGACAAACAGCATTTGTGGTCCCAAACAGATCCTTGTGGCACACCACCAGTAAGCAGATTCCATGCTGAATACTTTCCATCAACCACCACGCGCTGCCTTCTTTCAGAAAGTCAGTTTCTAATCCAAACTGCTAACTCACCCTCAATTCCATGCCTCTGCATTTTCTCCAACAGCCTACCATGCGGAAGCTTATCAAAGGCTTTACTGAAGTCCAGGCACACCATGTCAACTGCCCTACTCTCACCGACATGCTTGGTCACCTTCTCAAAAACCTCAATGAGGTTTGAGAGACACGACCTGCCATTGATGAAACCATGTTGACTATCTGCAATCAAATTGTTGCTTGCTAGATGATTATAAATCCTACTTCTCATAATCCTTTCAAAACCTTTCCGACACAGACATGAGGCTCACTGGGCTACAATTACCTGGGTCATCTGTTCTGCCTTTCTTGAACAAGGGAACAACATTTGCAATCCTCCAGGCCTCTGGTACTAAACCTGTAGACAATGAAGACTCCGATATCAAAGTCAAAAGCTCCAACAACTCCTCCATAGCACACCAGAGAATGCTCGAATAAATCCTTTTTGGCTCAGGGGACGTTTTCACTTTCACTCCTAGAATTGATAACACCTCTTCCTTACTAATCTCAATCCTTTCTAGTCAAATATCTCATATCTCATTTATCTTCTCCACAATATTCTCCTTTTCCTGAGTGAAAACCAAAAGAAATGTTCGTTCAGCACCTCTCCGATCTCCACAGAATGCATACTCAACTTCCCACTTCTGTCTTTGACTGGCTCTATTCCTACCCTAATCATCCTTTTATTCCTAATGTACCTATACAAAGCTTTAGGATTCTCCTTTAATCGACTTGCTAAAGATGACTTATATCAACTCTTTACTCTTCCTACCTCTCTCTTTAAATCCTTCCTAGTTAATCTGTAACTCTCCATCATCTCATCGTCACATAAGCTTCCTTCTTCCTCTTAACAAGAGGTGTAATTTCTGTCGTGAACCACGGTTCCCTTATATTATCACTTCCTCCTGCATGATAGGGGTATGCTATTCAAGGGCACGCAATATCTGTTCGCTAAACCAGCTCCACATTTTGATTTTCACCAACCCCTGCATTTTGCTTCCCCATTCTATGCATCCTAAGTCCTGCCTAATCGCATTACAAGCACCCTTCCCCCATTGATAATTCTTGCCCTATGGCATATACATATCCCTTTCAATCACTAAACTAAACGTGTTCATGGAGGTTATATACATAAGAAAAAGTAGTGGTAGTAGAGAAAGCCAGAACAATGGGGCAGTATGGAGAAGCTGGAGGCGGTTACAGAGATCAGGGGAGTCTAGTGGTTGGATGAGGTTTACAAAGGTCGGGAGCGGGGAGTGGCTGGATGAGGTTACAGCGACAGGGTATATGGGAGAGCAGCTTAGAGAGATATGTAGGGTTTGTAGGGGCTAGAGTAATTCACAGATAAAGGGAGATATGATAGAGGAGGTTAGAGACTTAGGGAGGGATGCAGGGTTTGGTGGAGGTGAGAGATCAAGGTTTGTGCGAAGATTTGTAGCTCAGGTGCTCGTTGTTGTGGTTCTGTTCGCCGAGCGGAAGTTTTTGTTGCAAACGTTTCGTCCCCTGGCTAGGCGACATCATCAGTGCTCTGGAGCCTCCTGCGAAGAGCTTCTTTGATGTTTCTTCCGGTATATATAGTGATCTGTCCGTGCCGCTTCCGGGTGTCAGTTTCAGCTGTCCGCTGTAGTGGTTGGTATATTGGGTCCAGGTTGATGTGTTTGTTGGATGAATGCCATGCCTCTAGGAATTCCCTGGCTGTTCTCTGTCTGGCTTTCCCTATGATAGTAGTGTTTTCCCAGTCAATTCACCTGACCCGCACATCTTTGGACTGTGGGAGGAAACTGGAGCACCCGGAGGAAACCCACGCAGACACGGGGAGAACGTGCAAACTCCACACAGTCAGTCGCCTGAGTCGGGAATTGAACCCGGGTCTCAGGTGCTGTGAGACAGCAGTGCTAACCACTGTGCCACCGTGCCGCCCACGATAAGGAGGGGAGAAGGAGGTGGAGAATATTGGAGACATAGGGAGGTGAAAAGTGTTTGGAATAGGTCAGAGAGATAGGCAGTGCATAGCGTTTGGAAGAATTTAGAGAGTGAGAGAGCGGTATAGGGTTTGGAGTCGGTAAGAGAGGTAAGGAGGGATTCGGATTTAGAGGACGTTAGAGAGGTAAGGATGGGTATAAGACTTTGAGAATGTCAGAGAGATAAGGAGTGATGCAGAGTTTGGAGGAGTCTAGAGAAATAGGGAGGGCTGTCGGGTTTGGAGGAGGTTAGAGAGATAGGGAGGGATCTGAGTTTGGGGGAGTTTGCAGAGATAGAGGGTGTTATGGGGCAGTTGTAGGTGAGAGAGATAGGGAGGGGTGTGGGGTTTGGAGGAAGTTACAGAGATAGGGAGGTGTAGCATTTGCAGGAGTTTAGAGATGGGATAGGGTAGGGTTTTCAGGAGGTTACAGAGATAGGAGAGGGTATAGAGCTGGAGTAAACTAGGGAGATTGGGAGGGGTGCATGGTTTGAAGGTGTTTAGTGAGATAGTGAGGGGTGTAGGGTTTGGAGGAGTTTACAGAGATAAGGATGTGGAAGAAGCTGCAGATATGTACAGTGATAGATTGGTTGATGAATGAACAGACAAGGGACAGAGAGTAATTGAAGGAGTGAGACCTTGGAGTGTCCAATCATGAGAGCCAAAGACTCAGTGTCATCCACAGGAGAGGCCCTTCTAATAAAAATGAATGGCCCTGAAGAGCTTGCAAACTCCTCCTTCCTAATTCCTTGGAGCTTATATCAGAACTGAGAGAGATGTCCTACAGACTGCTCAAGCAACAATGTGACATAACAAAACCTCATGAGGTCATATCAAAGCCTGACACAGAAACCTCCTGCTGTCTCCCCTCCCTCAGCCTCATGGGGTCAGATCAAACACTGACACGGAAACCTCCTGCTGACGCCCCCTCCCTCAGCCTCATGGTGTCAGATCAAACACTGACACGGAAACGCTCTGCTGACTCCCCTCCCTCAGCCTCACGGTGTCAGATCACACTGATACAGAAACCAACCTCCTGATGACTCCCCTGCCTGAGCTTGTGGATCAGTGTCCCTCTACATTGAACAACACTTGGAGGAAGCACTGAGAGACTGACAGAGCTAGAGAATGTATACTGGGCGGGGCATTTCAAAACCACTACCAAGAGGAGCTCAGCAGCAGCGTTGCTGATCGAGGTGGTCGGGTCTAAAAAGACACAACTGCTTCACTGCGTCTGCACCGGGTTAGGGGGAACGACTGACAGGGAGAAACATCCTTGACCTCATCCTCACCAACCTGCCAGCTGCAGACACATTGTTCGATGACCATATTGGGAATGGTGGCTACAGCACACAATATATCTGGTGACAAAGTTCCACTTTTACATCGTGAAGACCCCTGTGTATATGTGACACCATCACAGTGCTAAACACGGCAGAATTCCAATAGATTTTGGAATTTTGCACTGGCTACGTGAGGTGTTTCTGGTCATTACCAACAGCAGTAGTTTTGTACCCAATATAATTTTCACTATCACTGCCTGGCATATGCTCCACTTTATCCTGACCATTAAGTCAGGGATACATCCTTGTTAAATGGAGAATACAGGAGGGCCTGCCTATAGTATCACCAAATACACCTCAGAATGAGATGAAGTTACTAAATTGGGCCACTTACTCACCACATGGTATAAATAGCAAATGATGCATAGATCTAACCAATGAATCAGACCTAATCAGACCCACCAGGATGTTGCCTGGAATGGTAGGAAAATCTTATGAGGAAAGGCTGAGGCACTTGGGGCTGTTCTCATTGGAGAAGAGAAGGTTTAGGGGAGATCTGATAGAAGTGTATAAGATGATTAGGGGTTTAGATAGGGTAGATACTAAGAACCTTTTACTGCTAATGGAGTCAGGTGTTACTAGGGGACATAGCTTTAAATTAAGGGGTGGTAGGTATAGGACAGATGTTAGGGGTAGATTCTTCACACAGCGGGTTGTGAGTTCATGGAATGCCCTGCCCGTATCAGTGGTGAACTCTCCTTCTTTATGGTCATTTAAGCGGGCATTGGATAGGCATTTGGAAGTTATTGGGCTAGTATAGGTTAGGTAGGATTCGGTCGGCGCAACATCGAGGGCCGAAGGGCCTGTACTGCGCTGTATCCTTCTATAATCTTTGCAATCCTCTTGCAGTCTGGGTGAGTGGTGGTGGACAAACACACAACTCACTGGAGGAGGAGGATCCACAAATACCACCTTCGTCAAAGATTGAAGAGCCCAGCACAATAATAGAAAAGGAAAGGCTGCAACTTTCACAAAAGTGTTCATACAGTAATATCGATGGAATAATCTATTTTAGTTGAAAAATGTGTTGCTGGAAAAGTACAGCAGGTCAGGCAACATCCAAGGAGCAGGAGAATCGACGTTTCGGGCATAAGCCCTTCTTCAGGCCTATGCCCAAAACGTCAATTCTCCTGCTCCTTGGATGCAGCCTGACCTGCTGCACTTTTCTAGCAATATATTTTTCAGCTAAAAAGTGAGGTCTGCAGATGCTGGAGATCACAGTTGAAAATGTGTTGCTGGTTAAAGCACAGCAGGTTAGGCAGCATCCAAGGAATAGGAAATTCAACGTTTCGGGCACAAGCCCTTCAGCTCTGATCTCCAGCATCTGCAGTCCTCACTTTCTCCTAGTTGATCTATTTTAGTCTCCTCCAGATGGCAGTCTTCAGCTAATCCTATTCACTGTATGTGGTATTTACAAACAGCTGGATGGATTGGAGAATGCAAAGGCTGTGCGCTCTGATAACATTCCATTCAGGCTGTTCCTGCTGGGATACAGCACTGGCATCTACCTGACAATGTGGGAAACTATCCAGGTGTGTCCTGTACACACACAGACAAAACATCACACAATCAATGACTGCCCCATTGCTCTCATCTCTATCATTTATAAAGGGATGGCAGATGTCACCTACAGTGGGATCAAGCAGCACTTTCTCAGCACCAACCTGCTCATTAAAGCTCAGTTTGCGCTCTCATCCTTTGGGCTTATTAAAGCCTTGGTTTAACGATGTACAACAAGAAAACACGGAGCTGAATTCTAGAGGTAAGGTGACAGTGACAGTTAACATGATCATTTGACCAAATGTCGTATCCAGAATTAACGGCAAACCTGGAGCAAATAGGAACCATCTGCACTGGCAGAAGTTACACCTGGTACAAAGGAAGCTGCCTGGGGTTGGTGGAGAGCAGCCCTCTCAGCTCCGCCGCAGTTCCCCGGGGAGGGGTTTCTGGGTAAGCCTACAGATCAGAAACGGAAAGGTAGGGCACCATACCCCGACAGGATGATAAGGCTTCTCTCTCGTTAGATGGACAGGTGGTAGTTTAATTGACCGTCATCATGCCTCAAGTGAGGGGGAGCTTGAGTAGTACAGCTCATTTTGACACTTCAGTCAGTGCAGGAATTGAATCCACACTGTTAGTATTAATGTGCATTACAAACCAGTCGTCCAACTGATTGAGCTAACCAAGTCCTTGCTCAACTCCTTGGGGAAGATACTGTAATATTATTCCATTCAGATATGTTGTTATACAACTCTGGAGCAGGTGAAACTAGAAGTAATCTTCCTAGCTCAGAGAGAGGGACAGCACCACTGAGCTGTAAGAGAGCTCTCTGCCCTAGACGCAATAATTTTCAGCTGCTTCATAAATGACCATCCCTACTCAGGTGAAGTCACAACTGGGGATGTTTGTCAATGATTAGACAGTATTCAACACTATTTGTGATTTACTCAGATACTAAGCAATCCTTATCCAAATGCAACAACGATCTGGGAATATGAAGGTGTGTGCTTAACAGTGACAAGTACAACTTGCATTGCACATATGCCAGAAAACGATTACCTCTAACAATTGAAAATGGAACCATATTCTCCAACGTTCAGTGCCACCACCAGCACTGAATTCCCAACGACCAATATCCTGGGGATTACCATTAACCAGAACTGGACTGACCATATAATTTCCTTACCCATTTCTGTAAAGGGCTTATGCCACAACGTTGATTCTCCTGTACGTCAGATGCTGCCTGACCTATTGTGCCTTTCAGCGTCACACGTTGACGCATATAAATTAATTGGCGGCAAGAAAATCTCAAGGGCTAGGAATCCGGCAGAAATAACATACCTTATGATTTCCAAAAATGTGCACACCATTTATAAGACACATATTGAATGTGTGTGTGATGAAATACCCGCCCCCTCCCCATTTGCCTGTGAATGCAACTTCACCCCTCATCCACTGACACTGAGGACCAGCAATACTTGCCATCGACACAGTGCTCTGCAGAAATTTACCAAGGCTTCTTACAACGTACCTCTGAAACCATGACAGTGACGAAGGACAAGGGAAACAGATACATGGGATCATCACCACATTCGCTTTCCCTTCCACCATCCTGATTGGGAAGTATATTGCCGTTCCTTCAGTGCCACTATTTCAAGTTCCCTCCTAATGGTATCGTAGTCTAATTACAGCACATCGACTGCAGTGGTTCAATGTGGCAGCTCACCCCCACCTTCTCAAGGGCAACAAGGGCTGGGCAATAAATACTGGCCCAATCATATTCCATGTATAAATGAAAATGAAAATATTGTTAGACCTGCTCAATGCTGGACACCGTGCTTTGGGTTTTGTGACCTCAGGCTGTTCGGGTCCAGGCAGTAACCTCTTTATTGTGAACAGCTGAAGGGATGTGCTGTTTTAAACAATCTGTCAGTCCAACAGAAGCATGGCCTACGTACCGAGCATCACACAGACACTGATATTCACATTCCACCTTACTGAGCTCTGAGATAGACAGAAGCAATTCAAAACGTACTCATATCTGACTGTAACATGTTTAAAAACAGTGATATTGTTGCCATGGAAGTGATTATGAGTGAATATTAGCAGGAAGAAAGTGAGGACTGCAGATGCTGGAGATCAGAGTCAAAGAGTGTGGTTCGGATAAAAGAAAACACAGTTGTTGTGGAGACATCTGAGGAGCAGGAGAGTCGACTATGGTTCACAATATTAATACAATTGAAAATAAATGAATATTTTCAAAGTCCTTGTACTTAATAATAATGTGGTATTGAGTGTGGTAATGAGACTCATCATTTCAATGCTCCTTACTGAGTTGGCCACTCACATCATATTGTTGTTATAAAAGTGAACGGAATAAATGGGTGGATTTTGTGCTTATTGGACAATCTAAAAGTTGGTGGTATGAAAGGATGTCAGACCTTCAGTGAAGAGACTTTGCTGTTAATGGTTAGAACAATTCTGCAAACATTTACAGAGATTTCCAGCTTATGTCACACACAAGGACATTGGGCTGGGATCATACTGGCCATCAATGGAGCTGTACAATTCTGTTTGGATACTGACATTGTGGAGCAAACATACAATGGATATGGTTTATGAGGGATGTAATGTAAGATGCCATGTGCTGCGGGAGCCCATCACCTTTATAACACTTTCATTCAGGATCGGGTCCAAGGCTCAGAATTACAGAGTTTAGCTGGTACACAAGAAGAAATAAACTTGCAAGACATGGCTGTTTACAGGTCGTTGTTACAAATGTTGAACTGCGTCTGGACCAGCGCTACTCCATTGAACAGTCTTCCTCACACACATCTCCCTGCTGTTCAGGTGTGTCTCTAATCAGCGTATTGTGAGGGATTGTGTGAGTAACTGCCGAGATCCAGTTTGGAAGCTCTCTGGACAGATTTTGGAGATGGCCAGTGTTTTGGAGGTCATGGTGAGGCCCAATAATACTGTGTCTGAATTCAGGCTTTTACTCAAAATCATTTCCAACAGCTATGCTGCCTGCAAGATGGTGTGTTCACTGATCTGAACATGAATCAGCTGTTTACCACAGTCACTGAATTGTGTAATAGTCAGGTGTGCGCTCTGCTTTTTCAATTATTGTTCACTTCAATTGTTTTCAACTGAAAAAGATTGATGTTTGGTTTATTTTAAAATATATAAGAAACGAAAAGTGATATTAACACTTACTTAGATACTTACAGTGTGGAAACAGGCCCTTCGGCCCAACAAGTCCACGCCGACCAGCCGAAGCGCAACCCACCCATACCCTTACATTTACCCCTTACCTAACACTACGAGCAATTTAGCATGGCCAATTCACCTGACCCGCACATCTTTGGATTGTGGGAGGAAACCGGAGCACACCCACGCAGACACGGGGAGAACGTGCAAACTCCACACAGTCTGTCGCCTGAGTCGGGAATTGAACCCGGGTCTCAAGCGCTGTGAGGCAGCAGTGCTAACCATTGTGCCACCGTGCCGCCCACCGTGCCGCCCACTTCATGAAACAAAATGTAAAAGTGATCTGTTGAATATATCCCACGGACTAATACAAAAAGTCAGATATTGTCTGCAAGACAGGATTCTTTGAACAGAACTTTTCCCTGGCAACTTCACCACCCTCTCTAGTAGGTTATGTCCCACTGACAGGACATAACAAGGCTGAGGGAGCAGCTCCTTGGTATATATTCAATACAGTGCTCAGCATTGATGCTGGATCCTGTGGCTGCTAGACTGCTCTGTCGTAGGGAGTCAGTAAAAGGGAAACATATAATTGAACATATCGTCACCGATCTGCCTGCTGCTGATACACCTCTCCATTTCATATATCGGTAAGAATGGTCACTGCACAGCCCTTATGAGGAGCAAGGGCTAACGTCACATTTTTCAGACCCTCCTCACCATGATATGGATTCCTAACTGGACAGAAGTTGAACAGATTGAGCAACAAATGATGATGCATCTATGAGGTGCAATTGGCCAACAGCAACAGCCGAATCATACCCTGTACAACTCAGTCTGCAACCTCACAGCCCGACATACCTCCCACTGTACAGTAACTATCAAGAGCTCAGTGCTTAACAATGCTGCCCCACAGCATAAAGGTCCTAGGTTCAATTGCGGCCTTGGGTGACTGTCTGTGTAGAGCTTGCACATTTCCCCCGTGACTGCGTGGGTTACCTCTGGGTGCTCCGGTTTATCCCACAGTCCAAAGATATGCAGGTCAGGTGAATTGGCCATGCTAAATTGTCCATAATGTTAGGTGCATTAGTCAGGGGTATATATAGGGCAGGGGAATGGGTCTGGGTGGGTTACTCTCCTGAGGGTTGGTGTGGACTGGTTGGGCCAAAGGGCCTGTTTCCACACTGTAGGGAATCTAATCTAACCTCCAAGATTCAAGTCAGGTTTATGATGGGATAATCACTTGTCTGAATGAGTGCAGCTCCAACAGTACTCTAATATTGACTTACTAGCAACAGGCAACACAGTTGTGTAGGGAAGATCCTGTCTCACAAACTTGATTGATTAGTTTGAGTAAGTGACAAAATTAATTGAAGAGGGCACGGGGCTGGCTGTTGGCCGTATGGACCTTAGCAAGGCCTTTGATATAGTTCCTTATGGCAGGCTCATACAGAAGGTGAAGTGAAATGGAATCAACGGTCAGTTAGCAAGATGAATAGAGAACTGCTTGTTCATAGAAGAAAGAGTAGTGTTTTTGTGACTGGAGATCTGTTAATATTTTGGTATATTTGCAGATTGTGAGAATTATTGCCAGAGAATACAGCAGGATGTAGGTCAGCTGCAGACTTGGACAGAGAAAACAGAGAATATGTCACGGCTGGAATTCTGACACAGTGGACAAACAGTCACTGAGGAAGTCCCAGGGACTCCAGGACAGTCGGTCTGGATTTGTTCAAGGAAGATCGTGTGTAATTGATCTGACTATGTCGGTTTGAGGCACTAACCTGTAACTGCGTGTGACTTCCTTGGATTTAACGAGAGATCCGAAGGCAGACTGTTTAAAAACAGAAACTGTAGGATCCAGGAGAATGGAGCAAACAACCAAGAGAAGTGCAAGGCAAGGCATTTGGGGACATCAACAATAGAGAAGAATGCACAATAAATGAGAATATGGTCAATGTGGGAAGATAAACGAAGGTAGCTGGAAACACCAATAATCTCATTAATGGGAAAAAGGCATTAGTTTCTCTATCAGACAAAATACTCTTCAGAGCAGGAATCTTATGCAGGAACTGTATAAATAATGAGTTCAGTCACACCTTGGGGACTGTGTAGAGTTCTGGTCAATTAATCACATGGAAGAATGGAATTGGACTGGAGAGGGTACAGAGGAGATCTGTTACCCTGTGACAGTGGAAGTGCAGTTCTGAGGAAAGATCGGAACGGAGCATGCTGAGAGGAGATTTGAGGGGTGCACATATTGTCAGGAGCCTGGGTAGAAAGGGAAAGAACACTTTGTTGCTGTTGGAGAGCTCAGTTACCAGTGGCGACGATTTAATCTAATTGGATGAAATTTTACAGAAGTTGTGAAGAAAGCTGTTATTTCACCCAGAATATGGTCAGGATCTGGGAGTCACACATGGAAGGGGAGTAGAGGCAGAAACTCTCAAACCATTTTAAAAAGGTGCCGGGTTCTGCATCAGAAGTCCTACACTGTCCGGGGAGACAGAACTAGGACTTTGAAAAACAATGTTACATCTTGTCCAATGCAGAGAGTGGACAGAGTGATCTCTTGTATTCAGTGCTATTTTCTGAAGTTTTCAAAGGTTACCAATGTTTGACACGATCAATACGCAGGGATGAGGGGTGAGGTCAGCGAGGAACAGTGTGCGAATTGATTAGCATCACAATAATACTGATCCCATCCTTTATACACAATGCTACTCAACTGTGTTGGCCTACTTACACTTCCTGCAGAAATGAGAAAAACCTTTCATTATCCAGTTCTCCGTCGTGGTCACACTGCAGCACCATCTCCATAATGAGAGCTACATCTGACTTTCTTCACACTATTTAAAGCTACCATTTCATTTGCCTTTTTGAAAAGTTGCCAGCTTCATTATTGCCCTACTGAAGGCTGCTCGCAGTCAACTAATGTTTCTCACTCTCAATTATTGTATATCATTCTCTACCATCATCCTGAACTTTACAATAAAATGATCGCTGCGCCCCACAACCATCCCCTACTGACATTGGAACCATTTTCCAACCTCTTTCCGTGGGACCAGGTCCAACAGTACATGCTCTCTTGGGCTGGACACATACTCCTGCAGTGAGCTCTCCTCCTGATGAAGGGCTTATGCTCGAAACGTCGAATTCTCTATTCCTGAGATGCTGCCTGGCCTGCTGTGCTTTGACCAGCAACACATTTGCAGCTGTGATCTCCAGCATCTGCAGACCTCATTTTTTACTCTCCTCCATGTAATCCAGAGACACTTGCCCCTCATGACCCTGCACACCAGTATCCCTGTCTATATCTAGATACATTAAGTTTCTCAGCATAACTAATCTGTAGTATTGTCAATGCTCTGAAATGATCCTGCATATTTATTCTACATCATTTCTTTGGTTGCTGGCAGACAGACATACCTCACAGTGTAATTGCATACGTTTTGTTCTGTGTCTCCAGCCAAATTAATTCTGTCCTTTTTCTCTTGCACTCCTTAACTACCGCTAATCGAAACCAATACTTCTACCTTCATCCTTTCCCTTCCCTTCTATCATTTCAGAATCCCTTATTCCCAGCAATATTTAACACCCAGTCCTGCCATTCCATGAGCCAGTTCTCGGTGATCAGTCCATCAGATTACCACACACCAATCTGCATCTGGAACTCCCCAAACTCCGAGTATTCATGTCCATGCAGAGTACCTCAGATTAAGGCTTTCTTTTTTACTCCATATTCCACTGATAAACTTGTTGTTGTAAGTTAGTACCAACTGTATCTCCCAGTAGTTTGAGAATCCTGGTATTCTTCTCTACTATTCCTTTTTGGCACCTAAGCACAGGCCAATTTATTTTCAATCCCTCCCAAAAAAACCCGTAAGAAATTCAGTCCAAGCTCTTTCACCAACTATAAGGGCATTTAAACGGTCATTGGGTAGGCATATGTACACGAATTGGAATAGTGTTGGTTCAGTGGGCTTCAGATTGGTTCCACAGGTTGGCGCAAAATCAAAGGCCGAATAGCCTGTATTGCACTGTCATGGTCTGTATTCTAGTGGGCATAAATATGAGATGGGAGAGGAAGCACTTAAAAGAGATTTTAGGAGAAAATTTTCTACACAGAGGATGGTGCAGTTATGGAATGAGCTTCCAGGGGAAGTGGTAGAGAAAAGTACAATTACAACATGCTGGAAGATATCAGGATCACACAACTGTGTTGGAATAACAGGTTTTGCTTCATCATGCACTGATATAACCGGTCAGGAATGAGCAACCTGTGAGCAGGTGAAGTGATGGCCTCGTGGTATTATTGCTAGAGCATGTATCCCAAACCTCTGCAAATGTTCGGAGGAGGCAGGTTGGATTCCCACCAACAAAAATGGTGGAATTTGAAATCACTAATTTTAAAAATAGTAATCAACAATCCACAAATAAGCATGAGACCATTGCTGATGTACAAAAAACCCAAACACTTGTCCTTTCGAGAAGGACATCTGCCCATCCTCACCTGGTCTGCATGACATCCCCACAGCAAAGAGTTTGCTCTCACTGACCCTCTGAAATGGCCGAGAAAGTTATTCAGCTCAAGGGTAGCTCCGGCTGGGCAAGAAAGGCTGGTCAACCAGAGATATCATCCCATACTTGATTTTAAAAATAATCCTTTTGGATGACCCCACTAGAACTGTGCTGGGACCAGGGTCCTGGCCAATCATGTCGGTAGGTTAATGGCCAAGGGCTTAAACTGACAGACAGGATGCAGCGACAGCGTTCAAGTGAAAGGAACTTTCCAAATCCAAAGGGAAAAGGTGACACACGAGAACAGCATGGGGATGTGGCTGAAGACAAGCAAAGACAAACAGGATGGGACAGGGTTTAACTAAAATTATACGTCAGTGAATAGATTTGTGACAATAAATTATGGGAAGGAATACTTTTTTTTAATGGACAAAGTCGATGCAATAAGGTCGATGGATTTGTGACAGAGATAAAAGAGATTTAGACATCAGGGAAACATGGATACAGGGTGAACAAAAATATTCAGTGGTTTACAACCTTGCCGATACTCGAGCAAAATGCGTAACGCTAACAAAAATGGATAATGAAGGCATTATAAAGAAAGCATTTGGCATCAGATCATGAAGTAGAGTCAATCTGAATGTAAATTCTGGTTACTACTTGCCAAGGCCACAAGCAGCAGAACAATTTTAGCCAACGAACATTATTCCATTGCTCATCACTGTATTACACATGAACTCATTGGATTTTTAATCAAGGCATTGTGATAATTTTGGAAAACTTCAATATTTGTAGAATCTAGGACAATCATACGGACAGCATTGATATTGGAAGAGGAGTTCGGTGAATTTTTTTTTTCAGTGTTTCGCTGTGCAACAGGCTAGGAATGTAACTATGTCAGAGCGATCGTTGTGTGATGAAACGTAGTGAATGAGTAATATCACTGGAAGAGATCCTTCGGGAAATTGTGATAAAGTACAGTTTAAATACACAAAAAGTTTTAAAGTGAATCACAGAAAGGACAAGCTACAACTAGGAACAAAAATAGCCAATTACATGAGTTTGAGAGGAGAACTGACCAAGGGAAACAGCCTCAACAGACTGAAATATGTGTCTGTAAATGGACAGTGGAAAACATTTAAAGGAACAGTATAAAACGCTCAATAGAAGGACATTCCATTGAAACAGTAAAACCCTCAGCAAGAAATCCCCACTGGTCCCTCACTCAGGACAAAAGAGATCATACTAGATTATGAGGCTGAGACGATCAGCACAAAATACTTAAAATCCTGAAGTGAGAGAGTGCTTTAGGAGTAAATGTGAAATGGATTGCAAAGGGTCTGGTAGCAGGAGGAGGGCTGTGGGAAGGGGAACCATGGTCAGGGTTTATTGACACAATAGGAACAGGGAGAGGTGAAGGTGCTGGAGGTAGTGAGAGTGTTACAGAGAGTGGTCATGTCCAGAACGGTGTTACAAAGCCAGTATGGATTGCTGCAGCTGGAGTTGTTTCCAGAGTTGCGGAAGGACATAGGTATTTTTATTTATTCATTCATGGGATGTGGGTGTCACTGGCTGGACTAACATTCTTTGACCCCACTGCTAATTACCCAGAGGGTAGCTCAGAGTCAGCCATATTGCTGTAGGTCTGGAGTCACATGTCAGCAGAATGTCAGATTCCTAAAAGGAGGTAAGTGAAACAAATGAGTTCTTCTTACTGAACAACAAGATTTTTATGATAGCCTCATCAATGTCTTTTACAGATACACCATGACATCCCAACTCTTACTCTCAATGCTCTCCCCAATGAAGGGTAACCATCCCAAATGCCTGCTTCACCAGCCTGTCTACCTGTGACAACACTTTCAAAGAACTGTGTACCTGCATCCCTGGGTCTCTGACTGGCAACACTACCCAGGGCCCGAACATTAACTGTACAAGTCCCACCCTGGTTTGTTTCACCAAAATGGAACATTTTGCATTTATCTCGTTAAACTCCATCTGCTATTCTTCAGCCCATTATCCCAACAGTACTGTTCATCCTGTTGTATCACAGATAATCTTCTTCACTGTCCACTTTACCACCAATTGCAGTATCACCCAACAACAATTACTTACCAGAAAACCAATATTCCTACCCAAACCATTTATCCAAATGACAAACAACAAGGAACCCACTGCCCTGCTGGTCACATGCCTCCAGTCAGAAAAACAACATGTCTCCCACCACCCTCTGTCTCCAACCATCAAGCAAATATTGTATCCAGTTCACTAGCTCCTCCTGAATGCCATATCCTTTTACACTGATCTGAGCTTATTACCCAGTTTACCAGACAGAACGTAGAACACAGAACAGTTCAGCCCAAGACCCTTCAGCCATGATTTCATGCCAACCTTTTATCCAACTATAAGATCAAACCAACCTATGTACCCTTCATTTTACTATTATCCATGTGTCTGTCCAAGAGTCTATTAAATGTCCTGTATGTGTCTAATTTTACTATCACCATTGGCAGTCCATCCAACCACTTACCATTCTCTATCCTCTTCTTATCCATCCTCCAATCACCTTAAAATTATGCCGCCTTGTAATAGCCATTTATTCCTTAGGAGGAAAAGTCTCTGACTATTCACTCTCTCTTTGTGCCTCTCATCACCTTGTTCACTTCTACCGGGTCACCCCGCCCCCTTCACTCCAATGAGAAAAGCCTTAGCTCCTTCAATCTTTCTTCATTAGAAATGCCCTCCATTCCAGGCAGTATCCTGGTAAATCTCCTGTGTACGCTCTCTAAAACTTGCACAGCCTTCCTGTAAACAGGGGACCAGAACTGAACACAATATTCCAAGTGTGGTTTCACCAGGAGGCTATAAAGATGCAGTAAAACCTCACTGCTCTTAAAATCTATCCCCTTGCTCAGGAAAGCCAACCCAATATATGCCGTTTTAACAACCCTATCAACGTGCATGGCAACTTGAGGGATCTCTGGACATGGACCCGATGGTCTCTCTGTTCCTCCACACTGCCACATATTCTGCCTTTTAACCCTGAATTCTATATTCAAATTCAACCTTCAAGAATGAATCACTTCACACTTTTCCAGATTTAATTCCATCTGCCACTTCCAGCCCAGCTCTGTGTCCTGTCAATGTCCCTATGCAATCTACAACAGCCCTCCACATACCCCACCACTCCAACAATCTTCGTATGATTGGCAAACTTACATAGAACATAGAAAAATACAGCGCAGTACAGGCCCTTTGGCCCTCGATGTTGCGTCGATCCAAGCCCACCTAACCCACACTCGCCCACTATCCTCCATATGCCTATCCAATGCCCATTTAAATGCCCATAAAGAGGGAGAGTCCACCACTGCTACTGGCAGGGCATTCCATGAACTCACGGCTCGCTGAGTAAAGAATCTGCCCCTAAAACCTGTCCTATACCTACCACCCCTTAATTTAAAGCTATGCCCCCTCGTAATAGCTGACTCCATACGTGGAAAAAGGTTCTCATGGTCAACCCTATCTAAACCCCTAATCCTCTTGTACACCTCTATCAAGTCACCCCTAAACCTTCTTTTCTCCAATGAGAACAGCCCCAAGTGCCTCAGCCTTTCCTCATATGATCTTCCTACCAAACCAGGCAACATCCTGGTAAATCTCCTCTGCACCCGTTCCAGTGCCTCTACATCCTTCCTATAGTATGACGACCAAAACTGCACACAATACTCCAGATGAGGCCGCGCCAGAGTCTTATACAACTGCAACATGACCTCAGGACTCCGGAACTCAATTCCTCTACCAATAAAAGCCAGTACACTATACGCCTTCTTCACAGCACTATTTACCTGGGTGGCAACTGTGAGATCTGTGTACATGGACACCAAGATCCCTCTGCTCATCCACACTACCAAGTATCCGACCATTAGCCCAGTACTTCATCTTCTTGTTACTCTTACCAAAGTGAATCACTTCACACTTACCTACATTGAACTCCATTTGCCACCTTTCTGCCCAGCTCTGCAGCTTATCTATATCCCGCTGTAACCTGCCACATCCTTCCTCACTGTCAACAACTCCACCGACTTTCGTATCATCCGCAAACTTGCTCACCCAACCTTCTAGCCCCTCCTCCAGGTCATTTATAAAAATGACAAACAGCAATGGTCCCAAAACAGATCCTTGCGGAACACCGCTGGTAACTACACTCCAAGATGAATCTTTACCATCAACTACTAATCTCTGTCTTCTTCCAGCCAGCCAATTCCTAATCCAAACCTCCAACTCCCCCTCAATACCATACCTCCGTATTTTTTGCAGTAGCCTACCATGGAGAACCTTATCAAGCACCTTACTACAATCCATATACACCACATCTACCGCTTTACCCTCGTCCACCTCCTTAGTCACCTTCTCAAAGAATTCAATAAGGTTTGTGAGTCACGATCGGCCCTTCACAAAACTGTGCTGACTATCCTTGACCACATTATTCCTATCCAGATGTTCATAAATCCTATCCCTTACAATTCTCTCTAAGACTGTGCCCACAACAGAGGTAAGACTCACCGGCCTCTAGTTACTAGCGTTATCCCTACTCCCCTTCTTGAACAAGGGAACCGCATTTGCTATCCTCCAGTCTTCTGGCACTATTCCTGTCGACAACGAGGACATAAAAATCAAGGCCAATGGCTCTGCAATCTCCTCCTTTGCTTCCCAGAGAATCCTAGAATAAATGCCATCAGGCCCAGGGGACTTATCTACATCCCCCCCACAAGTATCCAAAACGGTATACTTGTTCTTGAGGGCAACGGCCGCAGGGGGTCTCTGCACTGGCTGCTTCCTCCCAGTCCCCCTCACTGTCACCCATCTGTCTACAATCTTTGGAGTTACTACTTCCCTAAAGCTCTGATCTATGACCACCTCTGCCTCTACGAATGATCCTAAGTTCATCCAACTCCAGCTCCAGTTCCCTAACACGGTCTTGGAGGAGCTGGAGATGGGTGCACTTCCTGCAAGTGTAATCAGCAGGGATGACCATGGCATCCCTCACCTCATACATGTTGCAAGAGGAACATTGCACTGCCTTCACTGCCATCCCTCTAAAAGTAACCCTTAAAAATAACTAGGTCTAAACACTAGAATAAGCAAAATGCAGCACTTACCTTCTTACCACAACGGGTCTTATTATTAGGTGAGAGGAGGAGAGCAGGTGGGAGGCTCTACCCCTGAAGTGCCTCGGGTTCCTCTCCTGCGCGCCTTTATAGGAAAACAAAGTAACCCAGGTAAGCTTGCGCTACACCAGCTTCCGGGTCCGCTCCGCACTTTTTTAAAAAAAAATTCAAATTTAAACCGTTAAACAAACGTCAGCGAGCCTTCAAGCAGCCACTGCCAAACAGCCCTTACCTGATCTGCTGAGAGAGTATTCTTGGTTCAGTGTGCTGATTCTCTATCTGTAATCTCAGTTCAGTGTTTTCTTTCGGTGTTGGGAACTCACATTTCTGTGTGTTGTTTCTGTATCTTTACTCGCAGTACAATGTTTTGTTTCTCCATCTGTACTCACGATTCAGAGCATTGTCTCTCTATCTGTACTCTCCGTTCAGTGTGTTGTTTCTCATTCTGTTCTTGCAGTTCAGTGTGTTGTTTCTATATCTTTTCTCATAGTTCAGTGTGTTTTTTCTGTGTACTCTCTGTTCAGTGTTTTGTTTCTCTATCTCTGCTCACAGTTCAATGTGCTGTTTCTCCGTCTGAACACGCAGTTCATTGTGTTCTTCATCTGTCGTTACACTCAGTTCAGTGTGTGGTTCCTCTATCTGTACACACAATTCAGATCATTGTTTCTCTGTCAGCACTCACACTACAGTGTGTTGTTTCTCTGTCTGTACTCTCCATTCTGTGTGTTGTTTCTCTGTCTGTTCTCATAATTCTGTGAATTGTTTCTCTCTCTGTGTTGTCAGTTCCGTGTGTTGTTTCTGCATCGGTACTCTCAGTTCAGTGCGCTGTTTATCCATCTGAATTTGCACTATAATGTCTCTCAATCTGTACATTAAGCTCAGTGTGTTGTTTCTGTATCGATACTCGCAGTTCACACTATGTTTTCTATATCTGAGCTCGCATTTCAGTGTTTTCTTTCGGTGTTGGGACTCGCAGTTCAGTGTGTTGTTTCTCTATCGTTACTCTCAATTGAGTGTGTTGTTTCTATTTCATTACTCTCAGTTCAGTGTGTTGTTTCTCTATCTTTACTCTCACTACAGAGTGTTGTTTATCCATCTCTACTCGCAGTCCTATGTGTGATTTCTCTAACTGTACTCTCAGATTAGTGTGTTGATTCTCTATACGTTCTTGCAGTTCAGTGTGTTGTTTCTCCATCTGTACTCTCAGTTTAGTGTTTGCTTTCAGTTTTGGGACTCACAGTTCAATGTGTTGTTTCCCAGTTGTCCTTGCAGTTCAGTGTATTGTTCTCTATCTGTACTCGCAGCTTAGTGTGTTGTTTCTCTATCGTTACTTTCAGTTCAGTGAGTTGTTTCTATCTCTATACTCTCAGTTCAGTGTGTTATTTCTCTATCTTTACTCTCACTACAGAGTGTTGTTTCTCCATCTCTACTCACAGTCCTATATGTGATTTCTCTAACTGTACCCTCAGATTGCTGTGTTGTTTCTGTTTTGGTACTCTCAGTTCAGCATTTTGTTTCTCTCTCTGTACTCTTAATTCAGAATGTTGTTTCTTTATCTGTACTCTCAGTTCAGTGTGTTGCTTCTATATCTGTACTCTCAGTTCATTAGGTGGTTCCTCTATCTGTACACACAATCCAGATCGTTGTTTCTCTGTCAGCACTCGCGTTACAGTGTGTTGTTTCTCTGTCTGTACTCTCCGATCAGTGTATTGTTTCTCTGTCTGTTCTCTCAGTTCAGAGTGTTTTTTCTCTATCTGTACTCTCAATTCGGAGCGTTGTTTCTCTATCTGTACTCTCAGTTTTGTGTGTTGTTTCTCTATCAGTACTCTCATTTCAGTGTGTTGTTTCTATACCTATACTCTCTGTCCAGTGTATTGTTTCTCCATCTGTCCTCGCAATTCAGAGCATTGTTTCTCTATCTGTACTCTCTGTTCAGTGTGTTTTTTCTCTATCAGTTCTTGCAGTTCAGTGTGTTGTTTCTATCTCTACTCATAGTTCAGTGTGTTGTTTCTCTATCTGTACTCATATTTCAGTGTGATGTTTCTCTGTATACTCTCAGTTCAGTGTGTTGTTTCTCTAACTGTACACGCAGTTCATTGTGTTCTTCCTCTGTCATTAATCTCAGTTCAGACTGTTGTTTTTATATCTGTACTCTCATTTCAGAGTGTTGTTTCTCTATCTGTACTCTCAGTTCAGTGTGTGGTTCCTCTATCTGTACACACAATTCAGAGCTTGTTTCTCTGTCAGCATTCGCGTTACAGTATGTTGGTTCTCTGTCTGTACTCTCCGTTCCGTGCATTCTCTGTCTGTTCTCTCAGTTCAAAGTGCTGTTTCTATACCTGTACTCTCTGTCCAGTTGTTGTTTCTCTACCTGTACTTACGATTCAGAGCATTGTTTCTCTATCTGTACTCTCCATTTAGTGTGTTGTTTCTCTATCTGTTCTTGCAGTACAGTGTATTGTTTCTCTATCTGTACTCTCAGTTCAGTGTGTTGTTTCTCTCTCTGTACTTGCAGTACAGTGTGTTGTTTCTCTATCTCTGCTCACAGTTCAGTGTGTTGTTTCTCGATCTGGACTCTCACGACAGTGTGATGTTTCTCCATCTCTACTCGCAGTTCTATGTGTACTTTCACTATCTGTGCTCTCAGATTGGTGTCTTGTTTCTGTTTGGGTACTCGCAGTTCAGCATGTTGTTTCTCCATCTGTACTCGCAGTGCATTGTGTTATTTCTCTGTCATTACTCTCAGTTCAATGTATTGTTTCTCTATCTGTACTCTCAGTTCAGTGTATTGCTTTTCTATCTGTACTCTCAGTATAGTGTGTTGTTTCTCTGTCTGTAGTCGAACTACAGTGTGTGGTTGCTCTATCTGTACTCTCAGCTCAGTGTATTGTTTCTCTATCCATACTCTCCATTCATTATGTTGTTTCTCTCTCTATACTTTCCGTTCGGTGTGTTGTTTCTCTGTCGTTACTCTCTTTTCAGTGAATTATTTCTCTATCTATGCTCTCCGTTCAGTGTGTTGTTTCTCTGTCATTATTATCAGTTCAGTGTGTTGTTTCTCTATCATTACACACTTTTCAGTGAGTTGTTTCTCTAACTCTATTTGCAGTTCACTGTATGATTTCTATATCTGAGCTTGTAATTCAGTGTGTTGTTTCTCCAGCTGTACTCGCAGTTCAATGCATTGTTCTCTATCTGTACTTACAGTTCAGTGTGTTGTTTCTCTGTCTGGTCCCTCGCTTCAGTGTGTTGTTTCTCTATCTATACTCGCAGTTCAGTGTGTTGCTTCTGTATCTGTACTCTCAGTTCAGTATGTTGTTTCCCTATTTTTACTCTCAGCTGTGTGTTGTCTCTCCATCTGAACTTGCAGTGCAATTCGTTGTTTCTCACTCTGTACATTAAGCGCAGGGTGTTGTTTCTCTATCCCTACTCGCAGTTCACTGTATAATTTCTATATCTGAGCTTGTAATTCAGTATTTTGTTTCTCTAACTGTACTCTCAGTTCACTCTATCGTTTCCCTATTTGTGCTCTCAGTTCAGTGTGTTCGTTCTTTATCGGTACTCTCAGTTCAGTGTGTTCGTTCTTTATCGGTACTCTCAGTTCACTGTGTTGTTTCTCTATCTGGTCTTTTACTTCAGTGTGTTGTTTTTCTATCTTTTCTCACAATCCAGTGTGTTGTTTCTCCATCTGTACACTCTAATCAGTGTGTTGTTTCTATATGTTAGGAGTTTTCTACAGGCCTCCTAATAGTCCTAGAGACATCAAAGAAAGGATTGCGAGGATGATTCAGGAGAAGAATGAAAGTAATGGGGTGGTTGTTATGGGGGACTTTAACTTTCCAGATATTGACTGGGAAAGCTATAGCTAGAGTACGTTAGATGGGTCGGTTTTTGTCCAATGTGTGCAGGAGGGTTTCCTGACACAATATGTAGACAGGCCAACAAGAGGTGAGGCCATACTGGATTTGGTTATGGGTAACAAGCCAGGCCGGGTGTTAGAATTGGAGGTAGGTGAGCACTTTGGGGTCAGTGACCACAATTCAGTGACTTTTACTCTAGTGATGGAGAGGGATAAGTGTGCACTACAGGGCAAGTGTTATAGCTGGGGGCAGGGAAATTATGATGCGGTGAGGCATGACTTAGGATGCGTGGCTTGGAAAAGTAGGCTTCAAGGGAAGGGTGCAATCGATATATTGTTCAAGGAGCAACTATTGAGTTTCCTTGATAAGTATGTACCTGCCAGGCAGGGAGGAAAGGGTCGTGTGAGGGAGCCGTGGTTTAATAAGGAATTGGAATCCCTTGTTAAAGGGAAGAGGGCAGCCTATGTAAAGATGAGGTGTGAAGGTTCAATTTGGGCAATTGAGAGTTATAAGGTAGCCAGGAAGGATCTAAAGAGAGAGCTAAGAGGGGACATGAAAAGTCCTTGGTTGGTAGGATTAGGGAAAACCCAAAGGCTTTCTATAGGTATGTCAGAAATAAAAGAATGACTAGGGTAGGAATAGGTCCAGTCAAGGATAGTAGTGGGAAGTTGTGCGTGGAGGCTGAAGAGATTGGGGAGACACTGAATGAATACTTTTCGTCAGTATTCACTCAGGAACAGGACATTGTTGCCGATGTGAATATTGAGTCACAATTAATTAGAATGGATGGCTTTGAGGTATGTAGGGAAGAGGTGTTGGAAATTCTGGAAAGGGTGAATATAGATAAGTCCCCTGGGCCTGATGGCATTTATCCTAGGATTCTCTGGGAAGCAAGGGAGGAGATTGCAGAGCCATTGGCCTTGATTTTTATGTCCTCGTTGTCTACAGGAATAGTGCCAGAAGACTGGAGGATAGCAAATGTGGTTCCCTTGTTCAAGAAGGGGAGTAGGGATAACCCTAGTAACTATAGTCCGGTGAGTCTTACCTCTGTTGTGGGCAAAGTCTTAGAGAGAATTGTAAGGAATAGGATTTATGAATATCTGGATAGGAATAATGTGATCAAGGATAGTCAGCATGGTTTCGTGAAGGGCCGGTCATGCCTCACAAACCTTATTGAATTCTTTGACAAGGTGACTGAGAAGGTGGACGAGGGTAAAGCGGTAGGTGTGGTGTATATGGATTATAGTAAGGCGTTTGATAAGGTTCCCATGGTTGGCTACTGCAAAAAATACGGAGGTATGGTATTGAGGGTGAGTTGGAGGTTTGGAGTTGGAATTGGCTGGCTGGAAGAAGACAGAGGGTAGTAGTTGATGGTAAAGATTCATCTTGGAGTGCAGTTACCAGCGGTGTTCCGCAAGGATCTGATTTGGGACCATTGCTATTAGTCATTTTTATAAATGACCTGGAGGAGGGGCTAGAAGGTTGGGTGAGCAAGTTTGCGGATGATACGAAAGTCGGTGGAGTTGTTGACAGTGAGGAAGGATGTGGCAGGTTACAGCGGGATATAGATAAACTGCAGAGCTGGGCAGATAGGTGGCAAATGAAGTTCAATGTAGGTAAGTGTGAAGTGATTCACTTTGGTAAGAGTAACAAGAAGATGGAGTACTGGGCTAATGGTCAGATACTTGGTAGTGTGAATGAGCAGAGGGATCTTGGTGTCCATGTACACAGATCTCACAGTTGCCACCCAGGTAAATAGTGCTGTGAAGAAGGCATATAGCATACCGGTTTTTATTGGTAGAGGAATTGAGTTCCGGAGTCCTGAGGTCATGTTGCAGTTGTATAAGACTCTGGTGCGGCTGCATCTGGAGTATTGTGTGCAGTTTTGGTCACCATACTATAGGAAGGATGTGGAGGCACTGGAATGGGTGCAGAGGGGGTTTACCAGGATGTTGCCTGGTATGGTAGGAAGATCGTATGAGGAAAGGCTGAGGCACTTGGGGCTGTTTTCATTGGAGAAAAGAAGGTTTAGGGGTGACTTGATAGAGGTGTACAAGATGATGAGGGGTTTAGTTAGGGTTGACCATGAGAACCTTTTTCCACGTATGGAGTCAGCTATTACGAGGGGGCATAGCTTTAAATTAAGAAGTGGTAGGTATAGGACAGATGTTAGGGGTAGATTCTTTACTCAGCGAGTCGTGAGTTCATGGAATGCCCTGCCAGTAGCAGTGGTGGACTCTCCCTCTTTATGGGCATTTAAACGGGCATTGGAAAGACATATGGAGGAAAGTGGGCTAGTGTAGGTTAGGTGGGCTTGGATTGGCGCAACATCGAGGGTCGAAGGGCCTGTACTGCGCTGTATTTTTCTATGTTCTATGTTCTATCTGTGCTCTCAGATTAGACTGCAATTTCTGTATCTGTACATTCAATTCATTGTGTTATTTCTTTATGTGAACTCACAGTTCAGTGTGTTGTTTCTTTATCTGTCCTGTCAGTTCTGAGTGCTGTTTCTGTATCTGTACTCTGAGTTCAGTGTATTGTTTCTGTAACTGTGCACTCAGATCATTGATTTGTTTCTCAATATGTACTCTCATCTCAGTGTGCTGTTCCACTATCTGTACTCTCAATTCAGTCTACTGTTTATCTATATATACTATCAGTTCAGTGCACTGTTTCTCTATATGTTCTCTCAGTTCAATGTGCTGTTTCTCTGACTGAAATCGTAGTTCAGTGTCCTGTTTCTCTATCTGCACACTCAGGTCAGTGTGCTGCTTCTGTATCTGTACACTCAGTTCATTGCATTATTTCTCTGTCTGAACTCACAGTTCATTGTCTTGTTTTTCTATCTGTACTCTCATTTCAGTGTGTTATTTCTCTATCTGTACTCTCAGTTTAGTGTTTTGTTTCTCTATCTTAATTCGCAGTTCAGTGTTTTGTGTCTCTATCTATACTCTCATTTCAGTGTGTTGTATCTATGTCTATACTCTCTGTTTCGTGTGCTGTTTCTGAACCGGAACACTCAGTTCATTGTGTTATTTCGCTGTCTGAACACTCAGTTCAGTGGACTCTTTCTCTCTTTGTACTCACAGTTCAGTGTGCTGATTCTGTATCTGTACACTCAGTTCATTGTGGTATTTCTCTCTCTGTACTCTCAGTTGTTTTGTTTTTTTATCTGAACTCGCAGTTCAGTGTCTTGTTTCTCTATCTGTACTCTCACTTCAGTGTGTTGTTTCTTTATCTGAACTCTCAGTTCAGTGTGCTGTTTCTCTGTCTGTATTCTCAGCTCAGTGTTTTATTCCTCTTTCTGCACTCTCATTTCAGTGTGTTTTTTCCTGATCTGTCCACTCAGTTCAGTGTATGATTTCTCTATCTGTACTCTCAGTTCATTGTTTTGTTTCTGTATCTAAACCCGCAGTTCAGTGTTTTGTTTCTCAATTTGTACTCTCAGTTCAGTGTGTTGTTTCTCTCTCTATACTCTCTAATCAATGTGTTGTTTCTATATCTGTACTCTCATATTAATCTGCAATTTCTGTATATGTGCTCTCAGTTCATTGTGTTATTTCTGAATGTGAAATCTCAGCTCAGTGTGTTGTTTCTCTAACTGTACTCTCAGTGCAGAGTACGGTTTCTGTATCGGTACGCTGACTTCATTTTTTTATTTCTCTCTATGTACTCTCAGTTCAGTGTGCTGTTTCTCTGACTGAAATCATAGTTCAGTGTGTTGTTTCTTTATCTACACACTCAATTCAGTGTCCTGCTTCTGTATCTGTACACTCAGTTCATTGATTTACTTCTGCGTCTGTACATTCAGTTCAGTGTTTTGTTTCTCCTTCTGGACATGCATTTCAGTGTCCTGTTACTGTGTCTGTACACTCAGTTCGTTACATTATTTCTATGTACATACTATCAGTTCAGTGTGCTGTTATTGTATCTGTACACTCAATTCATTGTGTTACTTCTCTATCTGTACTGTCTGTTCATTGCACTATTTCTCTATCTGTACTCTCAGTTCAATGTGCTGTTTCTTTATCTGTACACTCAGTTCATTGTGTTATTTCTCTCTCTGTACACTCAGGTCAGTGTTTTGTTCCTCTATCTGAAATCGCAGTTTGGTGTGCTTTTACTGTATGTGTACACTCGGTTCATTGCATTATTTCTCTGTCTGTCCTCTCAGTCCAGTGTTTTGTTTCTCTGTCTCTACTCACTGTTCAGTGATTTGTTTCTCTATCTGAACTTGCAATTCAGCGTGCTGTTTCTCTATCTGTATTCTCAAGTGCTATTTCTATATCTGAACACTCAGTTCATTGTGTTATTTCATTATGTGAACTCTCAGTTCAGCGTGTTGTTTTGTTATCTGTACTGTCAGTTCTGTGTGCTGTTTCTCTATCTGTACTCAGTTCAGTGTACTGTTTATCAATATGTATTATCAGTTCATTGTTTTGTTTTTCTATCTGAACTGTCAGTTCAATGTGTTGTTTGCATGTCTGTACTCTCAGTTTAGTGTGAAGTTTCTGTATCTGTACACTAAGTTCATTGCCTTAATTCTCTCTCTGTCCTCTCAGTTGAGTTTGCTATTTTTGTATCTGAACTCTCAGTTCACTGTGTTATTTCTCTATCTGTACTGTTAGATCTGTGTGCTGTTTCTCTGTCTGTACTCTCAGATCAGTGTACTGTTTATCAACCTGATGTCTCAGTTCAGAGTATTGATTCTGTATCTGGACACTCATCTCATTGTTTTATTTCAATATATATGGACTCGCTATTTTGTTTTGTTTCTCTAACTGAACTTGCAATTCAGCATGCTGTTTCTCTATCTGTACTCTCAGCTCAGTGTACTGTTTATCTATATATATTCTCAGTCCATTGTTTTCTTTCTCAATATATACTCTCATTTCAGTACTGAAACAGTTCAGTGTACTGTTTCTGTATCTGGACACTCAGTTCAGTGTGCTGTTTCTGTATACGTACACTCAGTTCATTCCGTTATTTCTCTGTCTGTACTCTCAGTTCAGTGTTTTGTTTCTCTATTTGAACTTGCAATTCAGTGTGTTGTTTCTCTATCTGTATTCTCATTTTAGTGTGTTCTTTATCTGTACTCTCAGATCAATATGTTGTTTGCATGCCTGTACTCTCAGTTTAGTGTGCAGTTTCTAGTATCTGAAGTTCATTGCCTTAATTCTCTCTCTGTCCTCTCAGTTCAGTGTGCTATTTTTATATCTGAACACTCAGTTCATTGTGTTATTTCATTATGTGAACTCTCAGTTCAGTGTGTTATTTCTCTATCTGAATTAGCAGTTCAGTGTTTTGTTTCTCTATCTGAACTCGCAGTTCAGTATGTTGTTTCTCTATCTGTGCCCTCATTTCGGTGTGTTGTAGCTCTTTCTGAACTCGCAGTTCAGTGTGTTGTTTCTCTATCTGTACTCTCATTTCAGTGTGTTCTTTATCTGTACTTTCAGATCAGTGTGTTGTTTCGTTATCTATACTGTCAGTTCAGTGTGCAGTTTCTGTATGTGTACACTCAGTTCAGCATAACGTTTCTCAATATGTACTCTCATCTGTGTGCTGTTTCTCTCTCTGTACTCTCAGTTCAGTGTACTGTTCCTGTATTTGTACTCAGTTCAGTGTGCTGTTTCTGTAACTGAACACTCAGTTCATTGTGTTAGTTCTCAATCTGTACTCACATTTCAGCGTGCTGTTTCTCTATGTGTACTCTCAGTTCAGTGTGCTGTTTCTCTATCTGTACTCTTACTTCAGTGTGTTATTTCTCTATCTGTACACTCAGTTCAGTGTTTTGTTACTCTATCTGTACTCACAGTTCAGTGTGCTGTTTCTCTATCTGTACTCTCAGTTCAGTGTGCTGCATCTTTAGCTGTACTCTCCGTTCAGTGTACTTTTTCTATATCTGTACTCTCAGTTGAATGTGCTGTTTCTGTATCTGTACACTCAGTTCATTGTGTCATTTCCCATCTATATTCTCAGTTCAGTGTGCTCTTTCTCTATCTGTACTCTTTATTCAGTGTACTGCTTCTGTCTCTCTCCACTCATTTCAGTGTTTTGTTTCTCAATATGTACTCTCATTTCAGTGTAGTTTCTCAATCTGTACGGTGTGCTCTATCTTTATTTGTACTCTCAGTTCAGAGTGATTTTCTATGTCTGTACTCTCAGTTGAGTGTGCTGTTTCTGAATCTGTTATTTCTCTATCCGTACTCTCTGTGCTGTATTGTTCTATGTTCTATGTACTCTCAGTTCAGTGTGCTGTTTCTCTATCTCTGCTCTCAATTCAGTGTGCTGTTTCTGTATCTGTACTCTCAGTTCAGTGTTTTTTTTTCTCTGTCTGATCTCACAGTTCAGTGTGTTGTTTCTGTATCTGTACCCTCATTTCGTTGTGTTATATCTCTTTCTGAACTCGCAATTCAGTGTGTTGTTTCTCAATCTGTACTTTCAGTTCAGTGTTTTGTTACTCTATCTGTACTCGTATTTCAGTGTTTTGTCTCTCTCTCTTAACTCGCAGTTCAGTGTGTTGTTTCTTTATCTACACTGTCAGTTTAGTGTGCACTTTCTGTATCTGTACACTCAGTTCATTGCATTATTTCTCTATTTGTACTCTCAGTTCAGTGTGTTGTTTTTCTGTGTGTACTCTCAGTTCTGTGTACTGTTTCTCCATCTGTACTCTCAGTTCAGTATGCTGTTTCTCTGTCTGTATTCTCAGTTCAGTGTGTTGTTTCTTTATCTATACTGTCAGTTTAAAGTGCTGTTTCTGTATCTGTACACTCAGTTCTTTGCATTATTTCTCTGTCTGTCCTCTCAGTTCAGTGTTTTGTTTCTCTATCTGTACTCTCATTTTAGTGCGTTATTTCTCTATCTGTATTCTCAGTTCATTGCATTATTTCTCTATTTGTATGCTCATTTCAGTGTGTTGTTTCTCTATCAGTACTCTGATGTTAATGTGCAGTTTCTGTATCTGTACACTAAGTTCATAGTCTTCATTCTCTATCTGTTCTCTCAGTTCAGTGTGCTATTCCTGTTTCTGTATATCAGTTCATAGTGTTATTTCTTTGTGTGATATCTCAGTTCAGTGAGTTATTTATTTATCTCTGCTGTCAGATCTGTGTGCTGTTTCTCTATCTGTTCTGTCAGTTCATTGAACTGTTTCTGTATCCATACACTCAGGTCATTGTTTTATTTCTCTATCTGTCCTCTCAGTTCAGTCTGCTCTTTCTTTATCTGTACACTCAGTTCATTGTCTTATTTCTCTATCTGTACTTACTGTTCAGTGTGCTGCTTTTCTCACGGTAGTTCCAGTTCAGTGTTTTGTTTCTTTTTCTGCACACTCAGTTCATTGTGTAATTTCTTTCTCTGTACACTCAGGTCAGGGTTATCTTTCTCTATCTGACATCGCAGTTTGGTGTGCATTTGCTGTATGTGTACACTCAGTTCATTGCGTTATTTCTCTGTCTGTCCTCTCAGTTCAGTATTTTGTTTCTCTATCTGTACTCTCATTTTAGTGTGTTATTTCTCTATCTGTACTCTCAGTTCAGTGTGTTGTATCTTTATTTGTACCCTCAGTTCACTGAACTGTGTCTGTATCTGTACACTCAGGTCAGTGTGCTTATTCTGTATCTGTACACTCAGTTCAGTGTGTTGTTTCTCTATCTGTACTCTGACGTTAATGTGCAGTTTCTGTATCTGTACACTCAGTTCATTTTGTTAGTTCTCTAACTGTGCTCTCATTTCAGTGTGCTATTTCTCTAACTGTACTATCAGCTCGTTGTCCTGTTGTTCTATCTGTTCTCTTAGTTCAGTGTGCTGTTTCTCTATCTGCACTGTCCAATAAGTGTGTTAATTTTCTATCTAGTCTCTCATTTCAGTGTATTATTTCTCTGTTGGAATTCACAGTTCAGTGTGCTGTTTCTGTACCTGTACACTCAGTTCATTGTGTTAGTTCTGTATCTGTACTCTTCATTCAGTATGCTGTTTCTCTATCTGTACAGTCAGTTCATTGTGTTATTTCTCAATCCATACACTCCGTTCAGTGTGTTTTTTCTCTATCTGTATATTCAGTTCAGTCTGCCCTTTCTGTATCTGTACTCAGTTCAGTGTACTATTTCTGTATCTGTGCACTCAGTTCAGTGTGTTTATTTTCTGTGTGTACTCTCAGTTCGGTGCTGTTTCTCTATTTGTACACTCAGTTCTGTCTGCTCATTCTGTATCTGTACACTCAGTTCAGTGTACTGTTTCTGTATCTGTATTTCTCTGTATCTGTATCTGTTTTATTTCTCTATATGTACTCTCAGTTCCGTGTATGGTTTCTCTGACTGTACTCACAGTTCAACATGCTGTTTCTGTATCTGTACATTCAGTTCATTGTGTTATTTCTCTATCCGTACTCTCTGTTCAGTGTGTTGTTTCTCTATCTGTACACTTAGTTCAGTCTGCTCTTTCTGTATCTGTACACACACTTTTTCGTTTTATTTCTCTATGTGTACTCTCAGTTCCGTGTATGGTTTCTCTGACTGTACCCACAGTTCAGTGTGCTGTTTCTGTATCTGTACATTCAGTTCATTGTGTTATTTCTGTATCTGTACTCTCTGTTCAGTGTGTTGTTTCTATATCTGTACTCTGATGAGTGTGCTTTTTCTATATCTGTACTCTCAGTTGAGTGTGCAGTTTCTGTATGTGTACACACAGTTCATTGTGTTATTTCTCTGTCAGTACTGTCAGTTTAGTGTGTCTGTATCTGAACACTCAGCTCTTTGTTTTATTTCTCTATTTGTACTCTCAGTTCAGTGTATTGTTTCTTTAGCTGTACTCTCAGTTCAGTGTGCTGTTTGTAAATCTGCACACTCAGTTCAGTGTGTTATTTCTCTATCCATACACTCCGTGCAGTGTGTTTTTTCTCTATCTGTATATTCAGTTCAGTCTGCTCTTTCTGTATCTGTATACTCAGTTCAATGTACTATTTCTGCATCTGTTTTCTCAGTTCAGTGCGCTGTTTTCCTGTGGGACTCACTTTTTCTCTATCTGTACTCTCAGTTCATTGTATAATTTCCTATCTGTACATCTGTACACTCATTCCAGTGTGCTCTTTCTCTCTCTGTACTGTCAGTTCAGTGTACTGTTTTTCTATCTGTACTCTCAGTTCATTGTGCTGTATCTTTATCTGTACTCTCAGGTCAGATGCTGCCTGACCTGCTGTGCTTTTCCAGCAACACATTTTCAGCTCTCAGATTGCTGTGTTGTTTCTGTTTTGGTACTCTCAGTTCAGCATTTTGTTTCTCTCTCTGTACTCTCAGTTCAGAGTGCTGTTTCTACATCTGTACTCTCAGTTCAGTGTGTTGGTTCTTCATCTGTACTCTCAGTTCAGTGTGTGCTTTCTCTAACTGTACACACAATTCAGAGCGTTGTTTCTCCGACAGCACTCGCATTACAGTCTGTTGTTTCTCTATCTATTCTTGCAATTCAGTGTGCTGTTTCTATAGCTGTACTCTCAGTTCAGTGTGTTGTTTCTCGATCTGGACTCTCATACAGTGTGATATTTCTCCATCTCTACTCGCAGTCCTATGTGTGGTTTCTGTATCTGTACTCTCAGATTGGTGTGTTGTTTCTGTTTGGTTACTCGCAGTTCAGCATGTTGTTTCTCCATCTGAACTCGCAGTTAATTGTGTTGTTTCTCTGTATGTACTCTCGGTTCAGTGTGGTGTTTCTATATCTGTACTCTCAGTTCAGTGTGGTGTTTCTATCTCTGGACTCTCAGTTCAGTACGTTGTTTCTTTATCTGTACTCTCAGTTCAGTGTGTGGTTCCTCTATCTGTACCCACAATTCAGAGCGTTGTTTCTCTGTCAGCACTCACGTTACAATATGTTGTTTCTCTGTCTGTAATCTCTGTTCCGTATGTTGTTTCTCTATCTATGCTCTCCATTCAGTGAGTTGTTTCTCTATCTGTTCTTGCAGTTCAGTGTATTGTTTCTCTATCAGTACTCTCAGTTCAGTGTGTTGTTTCCCCAGCTGTACTCCCAGTTCAGTGTATTGTTCTCTATCATTACTCTCAGTTCAGTGTGCTGTTTCTCTATCGTTACTCTCAGTTCAGTGTGTTGTTTCTCTAACGTTACTCTCAGTTCAGTGTGTTGGTTCTCCATCTGTACTCACAGTTCAGTGTTGATTTGGAGATGCCGGTGTTGGACTGGGGTGTACAATGTTAAAAATCACACAACACAAGGCTATAGTCCTACAGGTTTAATTGGAAGCACATGAGCTTTTGGAGCGACGCTCCTTCATCCAGTGATAGCTGATGAAGGAGCATTGCTCTGAAAGCTAGTGTGCTTCCAATTAAACCTGTTGGACTATAACCTGGTGTTGTGTGATTTTTAACATTGTACACAGTTCAGTGTGTTGTTGCTCTATCATTACTGTCAGTTCAGTGTGTTGTTTGTCTGTTTTCTCAGTTCAGTGTGTTGTTTCTCTATCTGTACCCTCGATTCAGTGTGTTGCTTCTATATCTGTACTCTCAGATTAATGTGTGGTTCCTCTATGTGTACATACAATTCAGATCGTTGTTTCTCTGTCAGCACTCACATTACATTGTGTTGTTTCTCTCTCTGTTCTCTCAGTTCAGAGTGTTGTTTCTCTCTCTGTTCTCTCAGTTCAGAGTGTTGTTTCTCTCTCTGTCCTCTCAGTTCAGTGTGTTGTTTCTCTTTCTGTCCTCTCAGTTCAGTGTTTTCTTTCGGTGTTGGGATTCACAGTTCAGTGTGTTGTTTCCCCAGCTGTACTCGCAGTTCGGTGTATTGTTCTCTATCTGTACTCGCAGTTCAGTGAGTTGTTTCTCTATCGTTACTCTCAGTTCAGTGTGTTGTTTCTCTCTCTGTTCTCTCAGTTCAGTGTGTTGTTTCTCTCTCTGTCCTCTCAGTTCAGTGTTTTCTTTCGGTGTTGGGATTCACAGTTCAGTGTGTTGTTTCCCCAGCTGTACTCGCAGTTCGGTGTATTGTTCTCTATCTGTACTCGCAGTTCAGTGAGTTGTTTCTCTATCGTTACTCTCAGTTCAGTGTGTTATTTCTGTATCTGTACTCACAGTTCAGTGTGTTGTTTCTCTATCTGGACTCTCAGTTCAGTGTGTTCTTTCTCTATCTTTACTCTCACTACAGAGTCTTGTTTCTCCATCTCTACTCGCAGTCCTCTGTGTGATTTCTCTAACTGTACTCTCAGATTAGTGTGTTGTTTCTATTTTGGTACTCTTAGTTCAGTATTTTGTTTCTCTCTCTGTACTCTCAGTTCAGAGTGTTGTTTCTATATCTGTACTCTCAGTTCAGTGTGTGGTTCCTTTATCTGTACACACAATTCAGAGCATTGTTTTTCTGTCAGCACTCACATTACAGGTGTGTTGTTTCTCTATCTCTTCTTGCAGTGTGTTGTTTCCATACCTGTATTCATAGTTCAGTATGTTGTTTCTGTGTACTCTCCATTCAGTGTGTTGTTTCTGCATCTGTACTCTCAGTTCAGTGTGCTGTTTCTCCATCTGAACTCGCAGTATAATGTGTTGTTTCTCAATCTATATATTAAGCTCAGTGTGTTGTTTCTCTATCGATACTCGCAGTTCACTCTGTGGTTTTTATATCTGAGCTCGCATTTCAGTGTGTTGTTTCTCTATATGTATATTAAGTTCTGTGTGGTTTTTGCTATCTCTGGCCGCAGTTCAGTGTGTTGTTTCTCTACATTTACTCACAGTTCACTCTATGGTTTCTCCATCTGTGCTCTCAGTTCAGTGTGTTCTTTCTTTATCGGTACTCACAGTTCAGTACATTGTTTCTCTATCTGTACTCTCAGTTCAATGTGATGTTTCTCCAACAGTACTTGAAGTACAGTGTGTTGTTTTTCTATCTGTACTTGAACTATAGTGTGTTGTTTCTCTATCTGTACTCTCAGTACAGTGTGTTGTTTTTCTATCAGTTGTTGAACTACAGTGTGTGGTTTCTCTATCTGAACTCTCAGCTCAGTGTGTTGTTTCTCTATCTATATTCTCCATTCATTATGTTGTTTCTCTATCTATAATTTCCGTTCGGTGTGTTGTTTCTCTGTCGTTACTCTCTTTTCAGTGAATTGTTTCTCTATCTATGCTCTCCATTCAGTGTGTTGTTTCTCTGTCGTTACTATCAGTTCAGTGTGTTGTTTCTCTATCATTACTCTCTTTTCACTGAGTTGTTTCTCTATCTCTATTCGCAGTTCACTGTATGATTTCTATATCTGAGCTTGTAATTCAATGTTTTGTGTCTTTATCTGTACTCACAGTTAACTCTATGGTTTCTCTATCTGTGCTCTCAGTTCAGTGTGTTCTTTCTCTGTCAGTACTCACAGTTCAGTATGTTGCTTCTCAGTCTGTACTTCACTTCAGTGTGTTGTTTCTCCAGCTGTACTCATAGTTCAATGCATTGTTCTCTATCTGTACACTCAGTTCAGTGTACTATTTCTGTATCTTTATTCTCTGTTCAGTGTAGTGCTGTTTACTGTGTTGTTTCTCTGTGTGTACTCTCAGTTCTGTGTGCTTTTTCTCTATCTGTACTCTCAGTTCAGTGTGCTGCATCTTTAGCTGTACTCTCAGTTCAGTGTGCTTTTTCTATATCTGTACTCTCAGGTGAGTGTGCTGTTTCTGTATCTCTACACTCAGTTCATTGTGTCATTTCCCATCTATATTCTCAGTTCAGTGTGCTCTTTCTCTATCTGTACTTTTTATTTAGTGTCCTGCTTCAATAGCTCTACACTCATTTCATTGTTTTGTTTCTCAATATGTACTCTCATTTCAGTGTACTGTTTCCCAATCTGTACTCTCAGTTCAGTGTGCTGTATCTTTATTTGTACTCTCAGTTCAGTGTGATTTTCTATATCTATACTCTCAGTTTAGTGTGCATTTTCTGTATCGTACACTCAGGTCATTGTGTTATTTCTCTGAACGTGCTCTCAGTTCAGTGAGCTGTTTCTTAATCTGCACACTCAGTTCATCGCGTTATTTCTCTATCCATACTTTCTGTTCAGTGTGTTGTTTCTCTATCTGTACTCTCTGTTAAGTCTGCCCTTTCTGTATCTGTACTCTCAGTTCGGTGTCCTATTTCTGTACCTGTACTCTCAGTTCAGTGTGTTGTTTTTCTGTGCATACTCTCAGTTCTGTGCTGTTTCTCTATTTGTACACTCGGTTCAGTCTGCTCTTTCTGAATCTGTACACTCAGCTCTTTGTTTTATTTCTCTATATGTACTCTTAGTTCCGTGTATGGTTTCTCTGACTGTATCCACAGTTCAGTGTGCTGTTTCTGTATCTGTACATTCAGTTCATTGTATTATTTCTCTATCCGTACTCTCTGCTCAGTGTGTTGTTTCTCTATCTGTACACTCAGTTCAGTGTACTATTTCTGTATCTGTATTCTCAGTTCAGTGTGCTGTATTTCTGTGGGTACTCTCAGTTGTGTGCTTTTTCTCTATTTGTACTCTCAGTTCAGTGTGCTGTTTCTGTATCTGTACACTCAGTTCATTGTGTTATTTCCTATCTGTACTCTCATTCCAGTGTGCTCGTTCTCTCTCTGTACTTTCAGTTCAGTGTACTGTTTTTCTATCTGCACTCTCAGTTCATTGTGCTGTATCTTTATCTGTACTCTCAGTTCAGTGTGCTTTTTCTATATCTGTACTCTCAGTTGAGTGTGTAGCTTCTGTATCTGTACACACAGTTCATTGTGTTATTTCTCTATCTGTACTCTCAGTTCAGTGTATCTGTATCTGAACACTCAGCTCTTTGTTTTATTTCTCTATATGTACTCTCAGTTCAATGTGCAGTTTCTACATCTGCACACTCAGTTCTGTGCGTTGTTTCTTTCGCTGTACTCTCAGTTCAGTGTTTTGTTTCTTTTATGTACTGTCGCTTCAGTGTGCTGTTTCTGTATCTGTACTCTCAGTTAAGTCTGCCCTTTCTGTATCTATACTCTCAATTCAGTGTGGTTTTTTTTCTGTGTGTACTCTCGGTTTTGTGTGCTGTTTCTCTATCTGTACACTTAATTCAGTGTGCTCTTTCCATATCTGTACACTCATATTTTAGTTTTATTTCCCTTTATGTACTCTCAGTTCTGTGTATTGTTTCTCTGACTGTACTCACAATTCAGTATGCTGTTTCTGTATCTGTGCATTCAGTTCATTGTGTTAGTTCTCAATCCGTACTCTCTGTTCAGTGTGCTCTTTCTGTATCTGTACACTCAGTTCAGTGTACAATTCCTGTATTTGTACTCTCAGTTCAGTGTGTTGTTTTTCTGTGTCTCTATCTGTACTTTCAGTTCTGTGTGTTGTCTTTCTGTCTGAACACTCAGTTCAGTGCTCTGTTTTTCTATCTGTACACACAGTTCATTGTTTTTTTCCCTATGTACTCTCTGTATAGTGTGCTATTTCTCTATCTGTACACTCAGTTCATTGTGTTATTTCTCTATCTGTACTCGCAGTCCACTGTGCACTTTCTGTATCTGTACTCTCAATTCAGTGTACGATTTCTGAATCTCTACACTCAGTTCATTGTTTTGTTTCTCAATATGAATTCTCATTCTTGTGTGCTCTTCCTCTCTCTGTACTCTCAGTTCAGTGTACTGTTTCTGTATCTGGACTCTCAGTTCAGTGTGCTGTTTCTATATCTGTACACCCAGTTCTTTGTTTTATTTCTCTCTATATATAGTCTCAATTCAGTGTATTTTTTCTCTGACTGTACCCACAGTTCAGTGTGCTGTTTCTAAATCTGCACACTCAGTTCAGTGTGTTGTTTCTGTATCTATATACTAAGTTCATTGTGTTATTTCTCTATCCATACTCTCTGTTCTGTGTGTTGTTCCTCTACCTGTACTCTCAGTTCAGTCTGCCTTTTCTGTATCTGTACATTCAGTTCAGTGTACTATTTCTGTATCTGTGCTCTCAGTTCAGTGTGTTGTTTTTCTGTGTGTACTCTCAGTTCTGTGTGCTGTTTCTCTATCCGTATTCTCAGTTTACTGTCTTATTTCTCCATCTGTACTCTCAGTTCAGTGTGCTGTTTTTGTATCTGTACACACAGTTCATTGTTTTCTTTCTCTATATGTACTCTCAGTTCAGTGTGCTGTTTCTCTATCTGTACTCTCTGTTCAGTATGCTGTTTCTGTAACAGTGCACTCAGTTCATTCTATTAGTTCTCTATCTGTTGTTTCTCTTTCTGTCCTCTCAGTTCATTGTTTTATTTCTCTATCTGTACTCTCTAATCAGTGTGTCATTTCTATATTTGGACTCTCAGTTTAGTGTGCGATTTCTGTATCTGTACATGAAGTCCATTGTGTAACTTCTCTGTCTGTCCTCTCAGTTCAGTGTGCTATTTCTGTTTCTGAACACTTAGTTCATTGTGTTAGTTCTCTATCTGTACTCTCAGTTCAGTGTGTTGTTGCTCTATGTGTACTCTCAGTTCAGTGTGCTGTTTCTCTATCTGTACAGTTGAATAAATGTGTTAATTCTCAATCTGATCTCTCAGTTCAGTTTGTTATTTCTGTATTGGTACTCACAGTTCAGTGTGCAGTTTCTGTATCTGTACACTCAGTTCATTGTGTTATTTCTCCATCTGTCCTCTCAGTTCATTGTTTTATTTCTCTATCTGTACTCTCTAATCAGTGTGTCATTTCTATATTTGGACTCTCAGTTTAGTGTGCGATTTCTGTATCTGTACAGTATGCTGTTTTTCTTTCTGCACTCTTAGTTCAGTGGTTTGTTTCTGTATCTGCATACACAGTCCATTGTTTTATATCTCTGTATGTGCTCTCCATTCAGAGTGATGTTTCTCTATCTGTACTCTCAGTTCAGTGTACAGTTTCTCTATCTATACTCTCAGTTCAGTGTACAGTTTCTCTATCTGTACACTCGGTTCAATGTGTTATTTTTCTATTTGCACTCTCAGTTCAGTGGGTTGTTTCTCTATCAGAACTCGCAGTTCAGTGTTTTGTTTCTCTGTCCGTACTCTCAATTTAGTGTGCTGTTTTTCTATCTGTACTCTCTATTCAGTGTGTTATTTCTATATCTGTACTCTCAGTTTACTGTGCAATTTCTGTATCTGTACATTAAGTTCATTATGTTAATTCTCTATCTGTCCCTTTAGTTCAGTATGCTATTTCTGTATCTGTACACTCTGTTCATTGTTTTGTTTGTCACAATATGTACTCTCAGTTCAGTGTACTGTTTCTGTAACTGAACGCACAGTTCATTGTGTTAGTTCACTATCTGTACTCACATTTCAGTGTGCTGTTTCTCTATGTGTGCTCTCAGTTCAGTGTGCTGTTTCTCTATCTGTACTCTCAGTTCAGTGTGCTGTTTCTCTATCTCTGCTGTCAGTTTAGTGTTCTGTTTCTGTATCTGTACACTCAGTTCATTGTGTTATTTGTTTCTGTGAACTCTCAGTTCAGTGTGTTGTTGCACTATCTGTTCTCTTAGTTGTGTTTTGTTTCTCTATCTGTTCTCTCATTTTCGTGTGTTGTTTCTTTATCTGTACCCTCAGTTCAACCTGTTGTTTCTTTATCTGTACCCTCAGTTCAGTGTGCTGTTTCTGTACTGTACACTAAGTTCATTGTCTTAATTCTCTATCTGTTCTCTCAATTCAGTGTGCTATTCCTGTGTCATTGTGTTATTTCTTTGTGTGAACTCTCAGTTCAGTGTGCTGTTTCTGTACTGTACACTAAGTTCATTGTCTTAATTCTCTATCTGTTCTCTCAATTCAGTGTGCTATTCCTGTGTCATTGTGTTATTTCTTTGTGTGAACTCTCAGTTCAGTGTGCTGTTTCTTTATCTGTATCTCATTTCAGTGTGCTGTTTCTCTATGTGTATTGTCCAATAAGTGTGTTAATTCTCTATCTGGTCTCTCAGTTCGGTTTATTATTTCTCTATTGTACTCGCTGTTCAGTGTGCTGTTTCTGTATCTGTACTCTCAGTTTAGTGCCTTCTTTCTCTATCTGTACCCTCAGTTCAGTGTGCTGTTTCTGTGTCTCTACACTCAGTTCATTGTGTTATTTCTCCGTCTGTACTCTCAGTTCAGTGTTTTGTTTCTCTATCTGAACTCACAGTTCAGTGTGTTGATTCTCTATCTGTACTGTCCGTTCATTGTGCTGTTTCTTTATCAGTTTCCTCACTTCAGTGTGTTGTTTCTCTATGTGTACTCTCAGTTTGGTATGCTGTTGCTCTATCTGTTCTCTTAGTTCAGTGTGCTATTTTTCTATCTAAACTGTCCAACACATGTGTGAATTCTCTATATGGTCTCTCAGTTCAGTTTATTATTTCTCTATTGGTACTCTCAGTTCAGTGTGCTGTTTCTGTATCTGTACGCTCAGTTTAGTGCCTTCTTTCTCTATCTGTACCCTCAGTTCAGTGAGCTGTTTCTGTATCTGTACCCTCAGTTCAGTGTGTTGTTTCTTTTCCTGTACTATCAGTTCAGTGTGCTGTTTCTCTATCTGTACTCTCTCTTCAGTTTGCAGTTTCTTTAGCTGTACTCTCAGCTCACTGTGCTGTTTCTAAATCTGCACACTCAGTTCAGTGTGTTGTTTCTTTCGCTGTACTCTCAGTTCAGTGTGTTGATACTTTTATGTCCTGTCGGTTCAGTATGCTGTTTCTGTATCTGTACACTCAGTTCATTCCATTATTTCTCTATCCGTACTCTCTGTTCAGTGTGTTGTTTTTCTACTTGTACACTCAGTTCAGTCTGTTCTTTCTGTATCTGTACACTCAGTTCAGTGTACTATTTCTGTACCTGTATTCTCAGTTCAGTGTGCTGTTTCTCTGTGGGTACTCTTCAGTTTGCGGTTTCTGTATATGTACACTTAGTTCATTGTTGTATTTCTCTATTTGTACTCTCAGTTGAGTGTTTTGTTTCCCTCTCTGACATTGCAATTCTGAGTGCTGTTTCTCTGTCTGTACTCTCCATTCAGCGTGAAGTTTCTATATCTGTTCCCTCAGTTCAGTGTGTTGTTTTTTCGCTGTACTCTCAGTTAATGTGATGTTTATTTTTCTGTTCTCTCACTTCAGTGTGCTGTTTCTGTAAGTGCACACTCATTATGTTAGTTCTCTATCTGTACTCTCAGTTCAGTGTGTTATTTCTCTATCCGTACTCACTTTTCAGTGTGTTGTTTCTCTATCTGTTCTCTCAGTTCAATCTGCTCTTTCTGTATCTGTACTCTCAGTCCAGTGTACTATATCTGGGTCTGTACTCTCCGTACAGTGTACTGTTCCTCTGTCTGTACTCTCAGTTTATTGTGTTATTTCGCCATCTGTACACTCAGTTCAGTGTGCTGCTTCTCTACCTGTACTCTCTACTGAGTGTGCTGTTTCTCTTTCTCTACTCTCAGTTTAGTGTATTGCTTCTCTGTGTGTACTCTTAGATCCGTGTGCTGTTTCTCTATCTGTACACTGTTTCTCAATCAGTTCAGTGTACTGTTTCTGTATCTCTACACTCAGTTCATTATTTTGTTTCTCAATACGTGTTCTCATTTCAGTGTGCTGTTTCTCTATCTGAAATCGCATTTCTGTGTGTTATTTCTTTAAATGTACTCTCAGTTCAGTGTGTTGTTTCTTTATTAGATTAGATTAGATTACTTACAGTATGGAAACAGGTCCTTCGGCCCAACAAGTCCACACCAACCCTCCGAAGCGCAACCCACCCATACCCCTACATTTACCCTTCACCTAACACTACGGGCAATTTAGCATGGCCAGTTCACCTGACCTGCACATCTTTGTGAGGAAACCGGAGCACCCGGAGGAAACCCACACAGACACAGGGAGAATGTGCAAACTCCACACAGTCAGTCGCCTGAGGCGGAAATTGAATCCGGGTCTCTGGCGCTGTGAGGCAGCAGTGCTAACCACTGTGCCGCCCACACTGAAATGAGCATACAAATAAAGAAACAAGACACTGAAATGAGAGCACAGATAGAGAATCAACACACTAAACTGCGAGATCAGATCGAGAGACAAAACACTGAAGTGCGAATTCAGGCAGAGAAACAAAACACTGAACTGAGAGTACAGATGGAGAAATATCTGTACCCTCAGTTCAGTGTACTATTTCTGTATCTGTACACTCAGTTCAGTGTGCTATTCCTGTATCTGTTCACTCAGTTCATTGTGTTATTTCTTTGTGTGAACTCTCAGTTCAGTGTGTTGTTTCTTTACCTGTACTGTCAGTTCGTGTGTTGTTTCTATATCTGTACTCTCAGTTCAGTGTGCATTTTCTGTAACAGTGCACTAAATTTATTGTCTTAATTCTCTATCTGTCCTCTCAGTTCAGTCTGCTATGTCTGCATCCGTAAACTCAGTTCATTGTGTTATTTCTCCACTCTCAGTTCAGTGTTTTGTTTCTCTATCTGAATTCGCACTTCAGTGTTTTGTCTCTCGATCTGATCTCGCAGTTTAGTGTGTTGATTCTCTATCTGTGCTCTCATTTCAGTGTCTTGATTCTTTATCTGTATGCTCATTTCAGTGTGTTATTTCTCTATGTGTAATGTCTGTTCAGTGTGTTGTTTCTTTATCTGTACCCTCAGTTCTGTGTGCTGTGTCTGTATCTGTACACTCAGTTCATTGTTCTGTATTTATACTTTCCATTCAATGTGCTGTTTCTCTATCTGTACACTCAGTTCACTTTGTTATTTCTCTATCGGAACTCTGTTCAGTGTGTTGGTTTTCTTTCTGTACTGTCAGTTCTGTGTGCTGTTTCTCAATCTGTACTCTCAGTTCAGTGTACTATTTCTGTATCTGTACTCTCAGTTCAGTGTACTGTTTCTCTGTCTGTATTCTCAGTTTACTGTGTTATTTCTCCATCTGTACTCTCAGTTCAGTGTACTGTTTCTCTATCTGTACTCTCAGTTTACTCTGCTATTTCTCCATCTGTACTCTCAGTTCAGTGTGCTGTTTCTCTATCTGTACTCTCAGTTCAGTGTCCCATTTTCTGTAACTGTACACTCAGTTCATTATGTTAGTTCTCTATCCGTACTCACTTTTCAGTGTGTTGTTTCTCTGTCTGTACTCTCAGTTCAGTCTGCTCTTTCTGTATCTGTACACTCAGTTCAGTGCACTATTTCTGCTTCTGTACTCTCAGTTCATTGCACTATTTCTGGATCTGTATTCTCTGTTCAGTGTACTGTTTCTCTGTCTGTACTCTTAGTTTACCGTGTTATTTCGCCACTGAGTTCGTTGTTTTGTTTCTCAATATGTACTCTCATTTCATGTGCTGTTTCTCTATCTGTTCTCTCAGTTCACTGTGCTGTTTCTGTAACTGTTCACTCAGTTCGTTGTGTTAGTTCACTATCTGTACTCTCAGTTCAGTGTGCTGCTTCTCTATCTGTACACTCAGTTCTGTGTGCTGTTTCTCTATCTGTACTCTCAGTTCAGTGTGCTTTTCCTGTACCTGTACACTCAGTTCATTGTGTCATTTCTATATCTGTACTCTCAGTTCAGCGTGTTGTTTCTTTATCTGTACCCTCACTTCAGTGTACTGTTTTGTATCTGTACACTCAGTTCAGTGTGTTATTCCTCCATCTGTACTCTCAGTTTCGTGTTTTGTTTTTCTATCTGAATTCGCACATCAGTGTTTTGTCTCTCAATCTGATCTCGCAGATCAGTGTATTGATTCTCTATCTGTACTCTCATTTCAGTGTCTTGTTTCTTTATCTGTACGCTCATTTCAGTGTGTTATTTCTCTATCTGTAATGTTCGTTCAGTGTGTTGTTTCTTTATCTGTACCCTCAGTTCAGTGTGTTGTTTCTCTATTTGTACTCGCAATTCATGGTGTTGCGTCTGTATCTGTACACTCAAAGTTCAGTATTTTGTTTCTCTATCTGTACTCTCAGTTCAGTGTGTTGTTTCTGTGTCTGTACTTGCAGTTTGGTGTGTTGTTCTTCTATCTGTGCTCGCAGTTCAGTTTCTTGTCTCTATCTATATTTGCAGTTCAGAATGTTGTTTCTCTGTCTGAATTCTCATTTCTCTGTGTTGTTTCTATGTCTGTTCTTATTGTTGAGTGTGTTGTTTCTCTATCTGAACGCCCAGTTCAGTGTGTTGTTTCTTTATCTGTACCCTCAGTTTAGTGTACTGTTTTGTATCTCTACACTCAGTTCAGTGTGTTATTCCTCCAGTTGTACTCTCAGTTTAGTGTTTTGTTTCTCTATCTGAATTCGCACTTCAGTTTTGTCTCTCGATCTGATCTCGCAGATCAGTGAGTTGATTCTCTATCTGTGCTCTCATTTCAGTGTCTTGTTTCTTTATCTGTACACTCATTTCAGTGTGTTATTTCTCTATCTGTACTCTTATTTCAGTGTCTTGTTTCTTTATCTGTATGCTCATTTTAGTGTGTTATTTCTCTATCTTTACTCTTATTTCAGTGTGCTGTTTCTCTACGTGTACTCTCAGTTCGGTGTGCTGTTGTTCTATCTGTTCTCTTCATTCAGTGTGCTGTCTCTCTCTCTCTATTGTCCAATAAGTGTGTGAATTCTCTATCTGTTCTCTCAGTTCAGTTTATTATTTTTCTGTTGGTACTCGCTGTTCAGTGTGCTGTTTCTGTATCTATACACTCAGTTCATTGTGTTATTTCTCTATTTGTACTCTCTTTTTAGTGTTTTGTTTCTCTCTCTGACATTGCAGTTCCCCGTGTTATTTCTCTGTCTGTACTCTCCGTTCAGAATGCTGTTTCTGTATCTGTACCCTCAGTTCAGTGTGTTGTTTCTGTTTCTGTACTCTGGGTTTAGTACCTTGTTTCTCTATCTGTACTCTCAGTTCAGTGTGTTCTTTCTTTATCTCTCTCTCACTTCAGTGAGCTGCTTCTCTAACTGTACAGTCAGTTCATGTTTTATTTCTCTATCTGTACTCTCTGTTCAGTGTGTTATTTCTTTATCTGTACTCTCAGTTCAGTCTGCTCTTTCTGTATCTGTACACTCAGTTCAGTGTCCTGTTTCTCTGTCTGTACTCTCAGTTTACTATGTTAGTTCTCCATCTGTGCTCTCAGTTCAGTGTGTTGTTTCTGTATCTATCCTCACAGTTCAGTGTGTTGTTTCTGTATCTGTTCTCACAAATTGGTGTGTTCTTTCTCACTGTACTCGCAGTTCGGTGTTTTGTTTGTCTATCTCTACTCGCAGTTCAGTGTGTTGTTTCTTTATCTGTTCTCACAATTCAGTGAGCTGTTTCTCGATCTGTACTCTCAATTCAGTGTGTTGTTTTTCTATCAGTTCTCTCCATTCAGTGTGTTGTTTCTCTATTTGTACTCACAATTCATGGTGTTGCATCTGTATCTGTTCTCAAAGTTCAGTATTTTGTTTCTCTATCTGTACTCTCAGTTCAGTGTGTTGTTTCTGTGTCTGTACTTGCAGTTTGGTGTGTTGTTCCTCTATCTGTGCTTGCAGTTCAGTTTCTTGTCTCTATCTATATTTGCAGTTCAGAATGTTGTTTCTCCGTCTCAACTCTCATTTCTCTGTGTTTCTTCTATATCTGTTCTCACTGTTGAGTATGTTGTTTCTCTATCTGTACTCCCAGTTCAGTGTGTTGTTTCTCTATCGTTACTCCCAGTTCACTGTGTTGTTTCTCTATCTGTGCTCGCAGCTCTGTACACTTTCTCTATCTATATTCGCCGTTTAGAATGTTGTTTCTCTATCTGTACTCTCATTTCTCTGTTGTTTCTCTATCTGTACTCCCAGTTCAGTGTGGTGTTTCTGTATCTGTAATGCAGTTCAGTGTGCAGTTTCTCTATCTGCACTTGCAGTCCAGTATGTTATTTCTCTATCTGTACTCACAGTTCACTGTGTTGCTTTTTTCTGTGCTCGCAGTTCAGTATATTGTCTCTATCAATATTTGCAGTTCAGACTGTTGTTTCTCTGTCTGTATTCTCATTTCTCTGTGTTATCTCCATAGCTGTTCTCACTGTTCAGTGTGTTGTTTCTCTGTACTCACAGTTTAGTGTGTTGTTTCCCTATCTGTACTCGCAGGTCAGTGTTTTGTTTTCTCACTCTGCCCTCTCAGTTCAGTGTTTAGATCCTATATCTGTACTCTCATTTCAATGTGTTGTTTCATGTCACTACTGTCAGTTCTGTGTTTTCTTTCTCTATCTATGCACTCAGTTCCGCGTGGTGTTGCTTATCTGTACTCTCAGATTAATGTGTTGTTTCTCTATCTCTACTCGCAGTTCAATTTGTTGTTTCTCTATCTGTACTCTCATTTCTCTGTGTTGTTTCAATATCTGTTCTCGCAATTGGGTGTGTTGTTTCTCTGTCTGTACTCTCAATTCAATGAGTTGTTTCTCTCCCTGTTCTCTCACTTCAGTGAGTTGTTTCTCTATCTGTAGTGTCAGTTCTGTGTGTTGTTTGTCCATCTGTACTTGCAGTACAATGTGTTGGTTCGCTATTGTTACTCTCGGTTCACTGTGTGTATTCTCTATTTGTGCTCGCAGTTCAGTGGGATTTTTTTTCTATCTGTTTTCTCAGTTCAGTGTGTTGCTTCTGTGCCTGTACTCCCAGTACAGTGTGTTGTTTCTGTATCTGTTCTCACAGTTTGCTGTGTTCTTTCTCTAGCTGTACTCGAGTTCGGTGTTTTGTTTGTCTATCTCTACTCGCAGTTCAGAGTGTTGTTTCTCTATCTGTGCTCACAGCTCATTGTGTTGTTCCTCCATCCGTGCTCCCAGTTCAGTAAATTGTCTCTACCTATATTTGCAGTTCAGAATGTTGTTTCACTGTCTGAACTCTCATTTCTCTGTGTTGTTTCTATAGCTGTTCTCACTGTTGAGTATATTGTTTCTCTATCTGTACTCCCAGTTCAGCATGTTGTTTCTCCATCTGTACTTTCATTTCTCTGTGTTTTTTCAATATCTGTTCTCGCAGTTGGGTGTGTTGTTTCTCTATATGTACTCTCAATTCAATGAGTTGTTTCATTGTCTGTACTCTCCATTCTGCGTGTTGTTTCTCTATCTGTTCTCACACTTCAGTGAGTTGTTTCTCTATCTGTAGTGTCAGTTCTGTGTGTTGTTTGTCCAACTGTACTTGCAGTACAATGTGTTGGTTCTCTATCGTTACTCTCAGTTCACTGTGTGTATTCTCTATTTGTGCTCGCAGTTCAGTGTGTCGTTTGTCTATCTGTACTCTCAGTTCAGTGTGCTGTTTCTCCAGCTGTACCTGCAATACAGTCTGTTGTTTCTCTATCTTTACATTACGTTCTGTGTGTTTTTCGCTGTCTGTACTCTCAGTTCAGTGTGTTGTTTCTCTATCTGTACTTGCAGTTCAGTGTGTTGTTTCTGTATCAGTACTCTTGGTTCAGTGTTTTGTTTCTCTATCTGTAATCGCAGTTCAGTGTGTAGCTTCTGCATCTGTACTCGCAGTTGTGTGTTGTTTCTCTATCTGTGCTCACAGTTCAGTGTGTTGTTTCGCTGTCTGTTCTCCCAGTTGTGTGTTGTTTCTCTACCTATACACACAGTACAATGTGGTGTTTCTCTATTTGTACTCTCAGTTCAGTGTGTTACTTCTCTGTCTGTTCACCCAGTTAAGTGTGTAGCTTCTGCATCAGTACTTGCAGTACAGTGTGTTGTTTCTCTATCTGTGCTCACAGTTCAGTATGTTGTTTCTCTATCTGTACTTACAGTACATTGAGTTGTTTCTCTATCTGTACTCTCAGTTCAGTGTCTTGCTTCTGCATCTGTACTCTCAGTTCAGTGTGTTGCTTCTCTATCGTTACTCACAGTTCACTGTATTGTTTCTCTATCTGTGTTCACAGTTCATTATATTGTCTCTGTCTATATTCACCGTTCAGAATGTTGTTTGTCTACTGTACTCTCATTTCTCTGTGTTGTTTCAATATCTGTTCTCGCAGTTGGGTGTGTTGTTTCACTGTCTGTACTCTCAGTTCAATGTGTTGTTTCTCTGTCGGTTCTCACACTTCAGTGAGTTGTTTCTCTATCTGTAGTGTCAGTGCTGTGTGTTATTTGTCCATCTGTATTTGCAGTACAACGTGTTGGTTATCTATCGTTACTCTCGGTTTACTGTATGTTTTCTCTATTTGTGCTCGCAGTTCAGTGTGTTGTTTCTCTATCTGTACTCTCACTTCAGTGTGCTGTTTCTCCAGCTGTACTTACAGTACAGTCTGTTGTTTCTCAATCTATCGAAGCAATATGATTTTTCTCTATCAGCACTTGCAGTTCAGTGTGTTCTTTCTCTATTTGTTCTCTCAGTTCAGTTGTTTCTCGAGGGCAACTGAACAGAGTAATAAATGTTGGCCTCACTTTCAAGAGTAAATTAAGCTGAATTCTGTTTAATTAGCCCAATGCTGTGATTTACTATCTTGTGAGGCAATCTTTTACATGGCACTTTATGGAATGATTCCTGGAAATCCAAATACATGACATTTACTGGCATCTCTTTATTCAATCTGACTGTTATATCTGGCATGTTATGTTGGAAGAATGTCCTATTAATTGGTGAGCCACATGAGCGCTGCCATGTGTATCTGAGAGAGAGCAGCAGTGTCTGTGTATCTGAGAGAGAGCAGCAGTGTCTGTGTATCTGAGAGAGAACAGCAGTGGCTGTGTATCTGAGACAGGACAGCAGTGCCTGTGTATCTGAGAGAGAGCAGCAGTGTCTGTGTATCTGAGATAGAACAGCAGTGCCTGTGTATCTGAGGGAGAACAGCAGTGGCTGTGTATCTGAGAGAGAACAGCAGTGCCTGTGTATCTGAGAGAGAACAGCAGTGGCTGAGTATCTGAGAGAGAACAGAAGTGGCTGTGTATCTGAGACAGGACAGCAGTGGCTGTGTATCTGAGACAGGACAGCAGTGGCTGTGTATCTGAGAGAGAACAGCAGTGCCTGTGTATCTGAGAGAGAACAGCAGTGGCTGAGTATCTGAGAGAGAACAGCAGTGGCTGTGTATCTGAGGGAGAACAGCAGTGCCTGGGTATCTGAGGGAGAACAGCAGTGCCTGTGTATCTGAGGGAGAACAGTAGTGGTTGTGTATCTGAGGGAGAACAGCAGTGGCTGTGTATCTGAGAGAGAACAGCAGTGCCTGTGTATCTGAGAGAGAGCAGCAGTGTCTGTGTATCTGAGAGAGAGAGCAGCAGTGTCTGTGTATCTGAGGGAGAACAGCAGTGTCTGTGTATCTGAGAGAGAACAGCAGTGTCTGTGTATCTGAGAGAGAACAGCAGTGCCTTTTTATCTGAGAGAGAGCAGCAGTGTCTGTGTATCTGAGAGAGAGCAGCAGTGTCTGCGTATCTGAGAGAGAGCAGCAGTGTCTGTGTATCTGAGAGGGAGCAGCAGTGTCTGTGTATCTGAGAGAGAGCAGCAGTGTCTGTGTATCTGAGAGAGAACAGTACTGTCTGTGTATCTGAGAGAGAACAGCAGTGCCTGTGTATCTGAGGGAGAACAGCGGGGCCTGTGTATCTGAGAGAGAACAGTTGTGTCTGTGTATCTGAGAGGGAGCAGCAGTGTCTGTGTATCTGAGAGGGAGCAGCAGTGTCCGTGTATCTGAGAGAGAACAGCAGTGCCTGTGTATCTGAGAGAGAGCAGCAGTGTCTGTGTATCTGAGAGGGAGAGCAGCAGTGTCTGTGTATCTGAGGGAGAACAGCAGTGTCTGTGTATCTGAGAGAGAACAGCAGTGTCTGTGTATCTGAGAGAGAACAGCAGTGTCTGTGTATCTGAGAGGGAGCAGCAGTGTCTGTGTATCTGAGAGAGAACAGTACTGTCTGTGTATCTGAGAGAGAACAGCAGTGCCTGTGTATCTGAGGGAGAACAGCGGGGCCTGTGTATCTGAGAGAGAACAGTTGTGTCTGTGTATCTGAGAGGGAGCAGCAGTGTCTGTGTATCTGAGAGGGAGCAGCAGTGTCTGTGTATCTGAGCGAGAGCAGCAGTGTCTATGTATCTGAGAGAGAGCAGCAGTGTCTGTGTATCTGAGATAGAACAGCAGTAGCTGTGTATCTGAGGGAGAACAGCAGGGCCTGTGTATCAGAGAGAGAACAGTACTGTCTGTGTATCTGAGAGAGAACAGCAGTGCCTGTGTATCTGAGGGAGAACAGCGGGGCCTGTGTATCTGAGAGAGAACAGTAGTGCCTGTGTATCTGAGAGAGAACAGTAGTGTCTGTGTATCTGAGGGAGAACAGTGGGGCCTGTGTATCTGAGAGAACAGTAGTGTCTGTGTATATGAGAGAGAACAGCAGTGCCTGTGTATCTTATAGAGAACAGCAGTCTCTATGTAGCTCATAGAGAACATCAGTCCTTGTGTATCTTACATCAACCTAACCGACATACCCTTCATTTAATATCATCCATGTGCTTATTCAATAATCACTTTGTTGCACCTAATATATCTGACTCTGCTACCACTGCTGACCGTGCATTCCATGAACCCACCACTCTCTGTATCAAGAACCGACCTCTGACATCTCCGTTAAATCTTCCTCCAACCGCATTAAAGTTATACCCCCTTGTGATCTCCATTTCTGCTCTGGGAAAAAAATTCTGGCTATCTATTCAATCTATGCTTCTCATCATCTTGCATACCTCTATCAAGTCACCTCTTATCCTCCTTCGCTCCAATGAGTAAAGTATCAAAGAGCATGGTGCTGAAAAAGCACAGCCTTTAAGGCAGCATTCAAAGAGCAAGAGAATCATTGTTTCAGGCATATGGCCTTCATCAGGCTTACGCTTGAATCATCGATTTTCCTGCTCCTCGCATGCTGCCTAACCAGCTGTGCTTTTCCAGCACCACGCTTTTTGACTCTGATCTCTAGCATCTGGGCGGCATGGTGGCATAGTAGTTAGCACTGCTGCCTCACAGTACCGGAGACCCGAGTTCAATTCCCAACTCAGACGACAGACTGTGTGGAGTTTGCACGTTCTCCCCGTGTCTGCGTGGCTTTCCTCCAGGTGCTCCGGTTTCCTCCCACAGTCCAAAGATGTGCAGGTTAGGTGAATTGGCCATGCTAAATTGCCTGTAGTGTTAGGTAAAGGGGTAAATATAGGGGAATGGGTGGGTTGCAATTCAGCGGGTCGGTGTGGACTTGTTGGGCCGAAGGGCCTGTTTCCATACTGTAGGTAATCTAATCTAATCTGGAGTCTTCACTTTCTCCAATGAGAAAACCCCTCACTCCCTCAACGTTTCTTCATAGGACATGCCCTCCCATCCAACATACAGTCCACTACAGCATACAGTCCACCCTCGCTAAAGTTTCCACATGTTTCCTATAATGAGGTGGCCAGAACTGAACACAATATTCCAAGTGTGGTCTAACCAGGGATCTACGGAGCTGCAGCATAGCTTAATGGCTCTTAAACTCAATTCCCCTACTCATGAAAGCCAACATACCATAAGCCTTGTTAACAACCCAATCAACTTGTGAGGCAACTTTGAGGGATCTATGGGCATGGACCCCAAGATCCTCCTGTTTCTCCACATTGCCAAGAATCCTGCCTTTAACCCTGTATTCTGCATTCAAATTCGACTTTACAAAATGAATCACTTCACACTTTTCCAGGTTGAACTCCATCTGCCACTTCTCAGCCAAGCTCTGCATCCTGTCAATGACCTGTTGCAACATCCAACAGCCCACTACATTATCCACAACTCCACCAACCTTCGTGTTTTTTTTTAGATTAGACTTACAGTGTGGAAACAGGCCCTTCGGCCCAACAAGTCCACACCGACCCGCCGAAGCGCAACCCACCCATACCCTTACATTTACCCCTTACCTAACACTACGGGCAATTTAGCATGGCCAATTCACCTGACCCGCACATCTTTGTGACTGTGGGAGGAAACCGGAGCACCCGGAGGAAACCCACGCAGACACGGGGAGAACGTGCAAACTCCACACAGTCAGTCGCCTGAGTCGGGAATTGAACCCAGGTCTCTGGTGCTGTGAGGCAGCAGTGCTAACCACTGTGCCACCGTGCCGCCCACCAAAAGTGTTATCGGCACTTACTCACCCACCCTTCCACTTCCTCATCCAAGTCATTTGTAAAAATCACAAACAGCAGAGGTCCCAAAACAGATCCCTGCAGAGCACCACTGGTCACCGAACTCCACGCTGAATACTTGCCATTGGCTCGACCACATTCTGTCTTCTGTGGTCGAGCCAATTCTCCATCCAGACAGATAGATTTCCCTGTATCCAATGCCTCCTTACTTTCTGAATGAACCTACCATGGCAAATCTCATCAAACTCTGATGGTCTTGTGGTCTTCTGATCTACAATAAGAAACAACCTAACTACCATCCTTTGATATTCAATAGTGATACCATTACAGAATCCCCCATTATCAACATCTAGAAACTCAGCTGGACTTGTCATGTAAATATAATGGCTACAAGAGCTGGGAATCCTACTGCAACTGACTCCCTGTCCACCATCTACAAGGCACAAGTCAGGAATGTGATAGAACATTCCCATGTGCCTGGATGGCTGCTGCTCCAACAACACTCAAGAAGCTTGACATTATGCAGGACAAAGCAACCTGTTTTATTGGCACCATATCCACAAACATTCACTCCCTCTACCACTAATGCTATTACTCTTACTAATGCTCAGCACTAATGCTCAGTACTATTTACAAGATATACTGCAGAAATTCACCAGTGCTTTGACAACAGCACCTTCCAAACCCAAGACCACTTCTATGTCGAAGGACAAGGGCAACGTTTTAATGAGAACACCACTACGACAAGTTCCCCTTCAAGCACTGCTGCTTCACAGCCCCAGGGACCCGAGTTCGACTCCAGCCTCAGATGACCGTGTGCAGTTTGCACATTCTCCCCGTGTCTGCATGGGTCTCCTCTGGGTGCTCCGATTTCTTCCCACAATGCAAAGATGTGTAGGTTAAGTGAATTAGCCATGCTCAATTGCCCATTGTGTTCAGGGATGTGAGGGTCAGGTACATTCATCAGGGATAAATGTAGAGTAATGGGGTTGGGGAATGAGTCTGAGTAGGTCGCTCTTCCAAAGGTCAGTATGGACTTGTTGGGCCAAATGGCTTGTTTCCACACTGTGGGGATTCTATGATTCTACGAAGCCACTCACCATCCTGACTTGTAAATATATCTCTGTACTTTCGGTGTCATTTTGTCAAAATCCTGATATTCCCTCCCTTAGGGCATTATGTGTCAACCTATCTCACATGGACTACAGTAGTTTAAGGAAGAACAGGAGAGGGCAACAAATGTTGGCCCAGCTTCAAGAGTGAATTAAACTGAATTCTGTGTTAATACATTAGCCCAATGTTGTGATTTCCTACCTTGTGTCTTTTACAAGACACTTTTTGGAATGATTTCTGGAAATCCAAATGCATGACATTTACTGGCATCCCTTTATCAATCTGACTGTTATATGATTAGATAAGACTCTCCAAAGAGCAACCCATCCAGATCCATTCCCCCTACCCTATATTTACCCCTGACTAATGCACCTAACACTATGGCCAATTCACCTGACCTGCACATTTTTGGTTTGTGGAAGGAAACCGGAGCATCCGGAGGTAACCCACACAGACACAGAGAGAATGTGCAAACTCCACACAGACAGTCGCCTGAGACAGGGATCAAACCGGGGTCCCTGGTGCTGTGAGGCAGCAATGCTAACCACTGGGCCACCGTTCCACCCACGGTTATGTTATGTTAGGTGAGCCACATGAGCACTGCCAATATTTGTGGGATTATTCTAACTTGCTTTGGTTTTTTCCTGAGTGCAAACTTCGGAACAAAGTCTCCCTGTAAAGGAAGTTCATACATTCTTTAATTCCGACTGGAGCCTGGCAACTACCTTGTACATCAGAACTGGTGATGAGTGGGAATTGGTCAGCGTGTGTGAGAGACAACAGTAACATTTTTTGTTTTTAACACACCAGCATACATTGGGCTGTAAGGAGAGGAGCCACATCTGACTTCAGATCTGTATGAGACAGCAATGGGAAATGTTGGTCAATTCCGTGCTCATGAGCAAAACAAGAATGAGAGAATTCAAACTTTAAATGGGAGGGAAGGCAAAGATTATCACCAAAGTCTGGATCATATCTCTTGGCTGTTTGTGGGATCTCCTTGTGGTGGTTGTGCTGGACTGAGTGTATCGGATTTCCCACTGCTAGTGTCAAATCCTGTGTGGCATCTCCTGAAGAAGGGCTCATGCCCGAAACGTCGACTCTCCTACTCCTTGGATGCTGCCTGACCTGCAGAGCTTTTCCAGCAACACATTTTCAGCTCTGATCTCCAGCATCTGCAGTCCTCACTTCTTCCTGGCATCTCCTTATTATCTGACATGGGACCTTCCCGTGCTGGAATCTGGGGGATAACACAGTACTGGTCATGAGATCTCACTGTACAGAATGTGTGCTCTCCTTGAGCTCGGTGCAGGATGTACCAGTGCTGCTTCTGGGATCTAGCTGCATCAGACTGTGTGATCTTCCTGTGCCACGTGCGAACTCTTTCTGCCTCTTGTGTGGGTCGTTGAGGTGCCTTGTTTCATGGGTTCTTGCAGTATTGAGCATGCATTATCATGGTAGCTTATGGAATGAACCCTTGCTGTACTGAGATGGGGATGTCTAAGTGCAAGTCATAGAGTCACAGCATGGAAACAGACCCTTCGGTTCAAATCGTTCACGCCAACCAGACATCTTCATCTGACCTAGTCCCACTGCCATTATTTAGTCCACATCTTTCTAAACCATTCCTATATACCCATCTAGATGCCTTTTTAAAAGTTATAATTGTATACCAGGCTCCACCAGCTAATGCCATTCACAGTTGTGTGAAAAAGTAACCCCTCAGCTCCTTTTTCCCCTCTCACCCAAAATCTATGCCCTCTAGTTTTGGATTCGTCCACACTAGGAAAAAATACCTTGGCTGTTCACCCTATCCATGTCCCTCATGATTTCATAAACCTCTGGAAGATCAACCCTCAGCTTTCAACAGTCCAGGGAAAAAAGACCCAGCCTATTCAGCCTCTCCTGATAACTCAAACCCTCCAGTCCTGGCAACATCCTTATCAATCTTTTCTGCACCCTCTCAAGTTTTAACAACATCCTTCCTTTTGAAGGGGGACCAGTATTTTAAAAGTGGCCTCGCTAATGTCCTCTCCAGCCATAGCTTGGCGTCTCTACTCTGAAACTCAGTGATCTGACTGGTGAAGGCAAGTGTGCCAAGTGCGTTCTTCACCTGTCTACCTCTAAACTCTGCTTTCAAGGAACTATGCGCCCTTGGTCTCTTTGTTCAGCAACGCTCCCCAGGGTGTTACCATTACTGTGTTAGTTCTGCCCTAGTTTGCCTTACCAAATTGCAACACCTCACATATTTTCACAATTAAACTGTATTGAGCACCTCTGTCCATTGACTCATCTGCTCAAGGTTCCCTTGTCCTCTGAGCTCATCTTTTTCACTGTCCACTACACCACTCTTTTTTTTGGTGTCAACAGCAAACTAACTAACCATGTGTGATCCCGTTGTGCGGGTTCTGGGATCTTCCTCTGCCGGTGCGGGATCTCACGGTGCCGTGTGAGGCTGCAGGACCTTTTTGGAACCTGCTGCCAGAGCTGTCTGATTTGTCGGTCATGCTGGATGGCTTGTTGGATCTCCCTGTGCTGGGTTTCGGGTCAAGCTCTGCGGGATGTGCCATCATCCTGTGCTGGGGCTAAGGGATCTTGACCTGCTGTCTGTGAGATTTCCCTGTTTTTGGCCGTGGGACCTCCTAGTGCCGGGCAGTGGGATCACACTGTGTCTCCCTCCACAAGGTTGAGGGATACTTGGTGGTCTTCAGCAATTTGCCTGCAGCCTGCAGGATCCTTTTCCTGTGCCGGGCTGTGGGAACTCGCTCTGCAGGATACAGCCTCTCACCTTCTGGGGATCTTCCTGTGGGGATTTCCTGACGCCGGGTGTGGGATATTGCTGCGCTAATTGTGGGATTCCCGCTGTCTCTGGATCAGTGGTGCTGGAAGAGCACAGCAGTTCAGGCAGCATCCGAGGAGCAGCGAAATCGATATTTCGGGCAAAAGCTCTTCATCAGGAATCTGTGGATTCCCGCTGTGCCGACCCCCGTCAGTTTGCAGCACCGTGCAGCGATGCTGAGCGCGGGCTCTCTTTTTATCTCGCCTGCTTGACCAGATTCTGGGATCTTGCCGTGCCATGTGTGTGATCTTGCTTTGCAAGGTGTGGGGTGTTGCTGTGCAAGGTGTGGGATCTTGCTGTGCAAGGTGTGGGATCTTGCTTTGCCTGATGTGTGATCTTGCTGTGCCAGGTGTGGGATCTTGCTGTGCCCGGTGTGGGATCTTGCTTTGCAAGATGTGGGATCTTGCTGTGCCCGGTGTGGGATCTTGCTTTGCAAGGTGTGGGATCTTGCTTTGCCTGGTGTGTGATCTTGCTTTGCAAGGTGTGGGGTGTTGCTGTGCCATGTGTGGGATCTTGCTGTGCAAGGTGTGGGATCTTGCTTTGCCTGGTGTGTGATCTTGCTGTGCCAGGTGTGGGATCTTGCTGTGCCAGGTGTGTGATCTTGCTTTGCCTGGTGTGTGATCTTGCTGTGCCAGGTGTGGGATCTTGCTGTGCCATGTGTGGGATCTTGCTGTGCAAGGTGTGGGATCTTGCTTTGCCTGGTGTGTGATCTTGCTGTGCCAGGTACGTGATCTTGCTGTGTCCGGTGTGGGATCTTGCTGTGCCAGGTACATTCCCCACCCCGTGCCCCGCTTGTGTGATCACTTCTCGCCGTTAGGGGGAGCGCGCATGACGCGGAACTGGAGAGGAGCTTCCAGACAGAGCGGGGCCTGCACGCGCGTGGGAGGGTGCCTGAGCGCGGAGCGGTGCGTGAGCACGAGGGAGGGGCCTGAACGCGGGGGCGGGGTTTGGACGCGGGGGGCGGGGTTTGGACGCGGGGGGCGGGGCGGGGTTTGGACGCGGGGGGCGGGGCGAGATTGGACGCGGGGGGGCGGGGTCGGATTTGGACGCGGGGGTTGGACGCGCGGGGGGCGGGGTTTGGACGCGCGGGGGGCGGGGCCTGAATGCCGGGGAGTGGGCGGACACCCGGAGTGGTAAAGGGTGACACAAGCGGAAACTGGGGTCGAATCGGCCCGGGGGGAGTGGAGAAGGCCCAGGCCCGTCCTGAGAGCGAGAGAGAGAGAAGTCCCGCAGCGACCTGAGGTCGGGGCCCAGCCTGAGCCCCGCTCCGGCTGCCGCTGCCATGGTTCTCCTGACGATGATCGCCCGGGTGGCGGATGGCCTCCCTCTGGCCGCCTCCATGCAGGAGGATGAGCAGGTGAGAGAGGCAGGGCCACAGACAGACCTCTTCAACAGGCAGGGAGCTGTGTAATCTTATCAGAATAACGTCCTCCTGATCACCGGCCTGTGAGTAAAGTCCCTCCAAATCCTGCCCTCAATAAGACCTTTCAGATAATGCTTCTGTGAGTAACGCCTCTCCAAGTATTGCCTGAGCTACTCCCCTTCAGATAATGCCCCTCCCAGTACTGCCTGAGATAATAACAATGTGAACAATGCTGCCCTAAATAAGACCCTCCAGACAATGCCAAGTATTGCCTGAGGTAACACCCTTCAGATAATGCTGTTCCAAATACTGCCTGCGATAATAACCATGTGAGTAATGCCCCTCCAAATACTGCCCTAAATAAGACCCTTCAGATAATGTTCCTCCAAACACTGCCTGAATTAACATCCTTCAGATAATATCCCTCCAAACCACATCCTTCCAAATATTACCCAGCTGACTAAAGGCCACAACCCTATGTCATTTTGGTCACTCCATTATTGGAAGAATGTGACTGTACTAGAGAGAGTGCAGAGATTTACCAGGATGTTGCCTGGGCTGGAGAGCATCTGAACTACGAGAAGGAATTGGATTAGCTGGGGATATTTTCCTTGCAGCGGCGAAGGTTCAGAGGAGAGTTGAAGATAATTTATTCACTCAGAGGGAACTGGGAGTCTCAAATTGACTGCCTGAAAGGGTGGTTGGGGCAGAAATATAATATTGAGCAGTATTTAAATATTCTCTTATGTTGCCACAGCCTCCAGACCTTGGGCTAAAAGACAACAAATTAAGTTTGGTTTTAGGTACTTAAAACAGACACAATGATTCGAAAGGATTCCTTCTGTTCTGCAAGATTCTGAATTCGACCAAATATTGCCCAGCCAAATGACATTTCTCTGAATATAGCCTTACCAGTGCTACCTAACTCAAAAATACAGACTGAGCTGGAGAGAAATATAAATATGTATATGTTATCAATATGAAATCAGAGTAAAATTTATGTCGTTGTTACAGTTGACACTCCTGATCTTCATTCCATTCCCTAGTGTCCCATTTTTACTCTCACTTTGGCCTTGCCCTGAGGATACCCCCCCAGCCCTCATCTCTGCATTTCTTCCTTGTTCTCTCATTCCACCTTACTCCTCTCTACTCTTTGACTTTCACCTCTTCCTTCCATTTCATGCCATCTTCATTCCATCCCCTTTTACTTCACTCCCTCAGCTTTAATCTTTGCTCCTCTCTCCTCTCTTGGGACAGACTATGATAAAAGGTTCAATCTCAGAATGAAGGGGTTCCTTTCAAACTGAGATGAGGAGAAATTTCTTCCCTCAGAGGGTTGAGTGTCTTTGGAACTCGTTGCTAAAGAGATCCACAAGGACCAAGTCCTTGTGTACATTTAAGGCTGAGATAGATAGATTCCTGATCAGTAGGGGATTCAAGGGTAGGTAAGTGGATGTGAGGATTATTGGATCAGCCGTGATCCTATTGAATGGTGGAATAGGGTGAAGAAGCTGAAAAATTGCTTCCAGTTCCTCTCAGAGTCAGAAATTGCTGGAGAAACTCAGCAGGTCTGACAGCATCTGTGGATGCAAACAGATTAGATTACTTACAGTGTAGAAACAGGCCCTTCGGCCCAACAAGTCCACACCAACCCGCCAAAGTGCAACCCACCCAGACCCATTCCCCTACATTTACTTCTTCACCTAACACTTAGGGCAATTTAGCATGGCCAATGCACCTAACCTGCATGTTTTTGGATTGTGGGAGGAAACTAGAGCACCCGCAGACTCGGGAAGAATGTGCAAACTCCACAAGAGGGTCATCTGAGACAGAGTTAATGTTGAGACCAGTCTTCAGAACTGATAGCAGCTAAGAAAAAGTGGTATTTATGTTTTTGACAGAGGGATGGGGGGGTAAGCAATGAGCAGTTAAGTGAAGAGGAAGCACAGAGAGAAAAATAATGTCTGGCAAAGCAAAGCAATTGCAATAATCAGCCAGATAAGTGGTATGAGTGAGTGAAATTGATTTGGCTGTGCTGGAAGTAACCCATGTCATGGCAGTATCTGGGATGTGGGGGTGATTAAAGGACAGGGAAGGGGGTATTCATGCTGTAACATTATTAAACTTGATTCCCCAAGTGGAAAATGGGATGCTGTTCCTCCAGCTGACTGGAACGTTGCAGAGGGCTGGAGATTGATGTTGGCTAGAGAACACAGTAGTCTGTTGACGTGGCAGGCAACAGGAAGGTTGGAGTCATTTTATGGTCAGAGATTGGTCACAACCTGGAGCAGCCTGTGTTTCATCTCCCCATTGATCAGTAGAGTCATTGAGATGTACAGCATGGCATCAGACCCTTCGGTCCAACCCGTCCCTGCCAAAAGATGTTGTGAAGCTTGAAAGGGTTCAGAAAAGATTTACAAGGATGTTGCCAGGGTTGGAGGATTTGAGCAATAGGGAGAGGCTGAACAGGCTAGGGCTGTTTTCCCTGGAGCGTCGGAGGCTGAGGGGTGACCTTAGAGGTTTACTAAATTATGAAGGGTGAGCAATGAATACAATAGGCTAGATTGAGTGAAATACAGTTTCATCTGGAAGGTGTGACTGGGGCCTTCAGTAGTGAGGAGGGAGGAGGCAAATGGTGCACTTCCTGCGATTGCATGGGAAGGTGCCATGGGTGGTGTTAGGAGTGAAGGAAGAGTGGGCCAGAATGTACGGGAGGGCACAGCTTCTATGGAATGGTGGTAGCGTCCTGCTGGAGGTAATAGAAATGGCAGTTTATGACTCTTTGGATACAGGTACTAGCAGAGTGGAAAGTCAGGGCCAAGGGGCCCGAGCATTGTTGGGGATGGAGGAGCAGAACTGGGGGAAATGGATCGGACATGGCTAAGAGCCCTGTCAGAGTCTCGTGTTCCTATTTCTTATGGTCTGGTGGTCTCCCCTCTTGTCTTCCCCTCTCTTCCACTTCGCTTCATTCTTCATTTGCTACGATGATAATATTGACTACTAGTAATTTACTCTTCTGTCGCACTTCTCTGTCCATTCATTGCCCAGAATTGTCTTCTCACATATTCCAATGTGTAAAGGTATGAATAATCTCACAAGTTTGTGTTAAGCTCCAAAGAAGCTGAAATTAGCCACTCTTCAAATTGCATGTTGTGTCTTCAGTTGTTGCTCAGTATGTGATTTCACTTTTCAGTCTGGACGTGACCTGCAGCATTACCAAAGCCAGGCCAAACAATTGTTCCGCAAGCTGAATGAGCAGTCTCCCACACGCTGCACACTGCAAGCTGGATCCATGACCTTTCAGTAAGTGTTACCCTTCCATGCTGTTAGAATCATAGAATCATAGACTCCCTACAGTGTGGAAACAGTCATTGAGCCCAAGAAGTCCACACCAACCCTCCATAGAATAACCCACCCAGACCCATTTCATTACCCTATTACTCTACATTACTGATACACCTAACCTGCACAACCCTGAACTGTATGGGCAATTTAGCACGGCCAATTCAATTTAACCTGCACATCATCTTTGGACTATGGGAGGAAATCAGAGCATCCGAAGGAAACCCACGCAGACACAGGGAGAATGAGTGAACGCCACACGATTGCCCAAGGGGCTGGTATCGAACCCATGTTCCTGGTGCTGAGAGGCAGCAGTGCTAGCTACCGTCCACCCAATGCGTGGTTCAGTGTTCAATGAGTATGTTATATCCTCTATATCTCTCCCTCTCCTGGAGGCAACTCATTCATTTAAGCACAAAGGTGTCAAATGTAGGTAGGAATCCGAACCTCAAAACTGTATCATCTCACTGTGGAAGATGTCATCTGCAGCCACGTAAGTCTAATCAGATTAATGCTGGCAACAATGAGATGATTTATTTGGTGGGAAAGCATGCAGAGACAATCTAAAATGAAGGGTAGAACCCTAAAGCTGGTGCAGGAGCAGAGACACCTGGATATGTACATAAGTTATTGAAGATGACAGGACAGCTTGAGAGAGCAGTCAGTAAACATTAGGTATCCTAGAGTTTATTAATAATGGCTAATATATCACAAGCGAAGAAGTTATGCTAGAACAGTCTGAAACACTGGTTTGGCCTTGTATTGTGCGCACCCAGTTTTGGGCAGCATTATTTTGGAAAGCACTGTGGGCGAATCGACTTCAGTTAAGGTTTCCAAGAGGAATGTAGACAAAAGGTGGTAACTGTTGGCCTGTAAGCCTAACTTCTATAGTGGGGAAAATACTTGAATTTATAATCAGGGAAGAAATAGCAGGAGAGCTGCATAGAAATTGTCCCATCGGGCAGATGCAGCATGGGTGAATCAAAGCTGGTCATGTTTAACTAATTTACTGGAATTCACTGAGGAGATTACGTGCATAGTGGATAATATGGAACCAGTGGACGCCCTTCCAGAATCTATTCGACAAGGTGCCACACCAAAGACTGCTGCATAAGGCAAAGGCACATGGCATAGACAGAAGATTGGTTAACTAATAGAAAGTAAAGAGTGAGGATAAATGGGTGTTTTTCTAGTTGGCAATCAGCTTCAAAATGGAAGAATTTCTGGCACATTGGAATGAGACCAGATGAACTGCTGTGTTGAAGGGCCAGCAAAAGGTATCATGGGTGGAATGGCGTCCTGCTGTATTGTAACCACAATATTCTACCATTCTAAATCTCCAAACAGAGACCAGACCCCCTCAATTTATGACACTCTAAGTACTCACTGACCGTGTCTGGAGTTGTTTGTATGCTCCCTGATATAAGGGTGGTGTACATGGCAGTGAATCAATACTCTTGGATGCACTGACAGTTTCTGGCAGTGAGTACTCCTTAATATACAGGCAGTGGCTTGGAATATAAATAGGAGCAGCCTATCATGACTGATCTTTTCGTGGACTCCACTCCACTTACCTGCCCATTCCTTTACTGTTCAAAAATATATCTAACTCTCCCTTAAAAATATACAAGAGGTAATCTCAACTGTTTCAGTGGGCAGTAAATTCCACAGATTCACAACCCTTTGGGTGAAGAAGTTCCTCCTCAACTCCGTTCTAAACATGCTCCCTGCTTCTATTGTATCTATTCCCTTCAGTATTTTATATGGTCATTTAAGATCCACCCTCATTCTTCTAGATTCCAATGAAAGTCGTCCCAGTCTATGCAATCTTTCTTCATAAACCAATCCCTTCAATTCCGGAGTCAACCCAGTGAACCTCCTCTGCACCCCCTCCAGTGCCAGTACATCTTTTCTGAAGTGAGAAGATTAAAACTATGCACAGTACTCCTGGTGTGGCCTCACCAACACTCTGTACAGCTATAGCATAACCTCCCTGTTTTTAAACTCGCATCTCTATAGCAATGAAGGACAATATTCCATTTGCCACCTTAATTACCTGCAAACCAACATTTTATGATTTGTGCAGGACGACCAGCAACATGCAGCAATTTTTCACTATTTAAATAGTTGTCCATTTTAGTGTTATTCCTCCCAAAGATGGATGGCCGCTCAATTACCAACATTGTACTCCATCTGCAGGACTCTTGTCAACTCACTTAATCTAGCTATAACCCTCTATAGATTTTGTCCTCTGCACACTTGGCTCTACCACTCATTTTAGTGTCATTAACAAATTTTGACACACTACATTTAGTATCCAACTTAAATAATTTACGTAGATTGTAAACAATTGTCCCAACACTGATCCCTAAGGCCCACCACCATCCGCTGATTGCCAACCAGAAAAACACCCGTTTATCCTCACTCTTTACTTTCTATTAGTTAACCAATCTTCTGTCTATGCCATGTGCCTTTACCTTATGCAGCAGTCTTTGGTGCGGCACCTTGTCGAATAGATTCTGGAAGGGCGTCCACTGGTTCCATATTATCCACTATGCACGTAATCTCCTCAGTGAATTCCAGTAAATTAGTTAAACATGACCAGCTTTGCTTAATCCATGCTGCATCTGCCCGATGGGACAATTTCTATGCAGCTCTCCTGCTATTTCTTCCTTGATTATAAATTCAAGTATTTTCCCCACTATAGAAGTTAAGCTTACAGGCCAACAGTTACCACCTTTTGTCTACATCCTTTTTTAAACAGTGGTGTCACACTTGCTGTTTTCCATTCTGCCGGAACTGCCCTCGGGTCTATGAAATTTTGGTAAATTACCACAAGCACATTTGCTACTTCTGTCGTGATCTCTTTTAGTACTTGTGCATTGCATTAGGGCCAGGAAACTTGTCTACATTCAGTCCAGTTTAGCTTGCCTAATGCTACCACGTTCATGATAACGATAGTTTCTAGGTCCTCACCTCCTAGTGCTTTGTTGTTATCAATAATTGGCACATTACTTGCATGAAGAGCGGCACAAAATATCTGTATAATGCCTCTGCCATTTCTTCTTTTCCCATTATTAAATCCCCCTTGTTATGGACCAGGCCAGACTCCCCTCAAAACCTTTCAAGAAGGTAGCCCAGACCCTAACTTTTTTAAATTATTTTAAGCAGATGCAAAGTGGATATTCCAGGAGTGATGCAGCATATCCAATCTCTCAGTTTTAAACAAAACATAATTTATTTATACATGAACAAAGGAAAACTGAATTTAGAATAACATAATTATTTAAAAACACAACTTAATGATGCTGTGCCAAATATTTGCAACGTCCCCATAAACTCCCCTTGGCAAAAAAGGTAAAATCAAAGACAGGTTCTTACAAGAGAGATGTAAGAGAGAGAGGATCAGCATGGAACTGTTTCTTTGACCAGCAGCCTCAAAAAAACTGATTGCTTACACAAACCAAACCAGAGAAAAGCCGAGCTGGGAGAACGGGCCATTCCCCTTTCATTGTACAAGTTTTATTTTTAAACTTGAAAGCCCTTTTCCAGAGGCAGTATCTGTTAGATAAAATCAAATTGACCCGAAAAGCCATCCAAACCAGACACCTCGGAACTTCCATATTTACATATCCTCTCAAAGAAAACCAAGGACAGAATAGCCTTGTCAAAGGAGTAACGTTGTCACACCATTCTCATCCTCTGAAGGACCAATGTTTGCCTTAATCACTCTTTTTCGTTTTGTGTTTGTGGAAACTTTTGCTTTTTTTAATGTTTTGAATCCATAATCCATGTAACTTTTCTTTACAGCTGCTTCTGTGGCTTTCTGTTAGCTTTTAAAGATTTCCCAATCCCCCAATTTCTGCCACTTTATGTGCATTTGTTTTCAATTTGATACACTCTCTTATTTCTTCTCTTATTCATGGCTGATTTCCGACAATCCTTTCTCTTAACTGGAATGTACTTTCATTGAACACCATGAAAGTTTGCTTTGAAAGATTTCTACTAGTCCTCAGCTGTCCCACTATATAGTCTTTGCTCCCAGTCTGCCTTAGCCAAATCCTCCCTCATCCCATTGTAGTCTCCTTTGTTTAAGCACAAGACATTGATATTGGATATTTCCTTCTCACTCTCTATTTTGAATTCAACCATACTGCAATCGCTCCTTCCGAGAGGATCCCTAACTGAGATCAGCAATTATTCCTGTCTCATTACACCGGATCCGATCTGGGATAACTTGCTCCCTCGTAGGTTGCATTCTATACTGTTTGAGGAAGTTATCACAGATACGTTTTATGAACTCCTCCTCTAGGCTACCTTTGACTGACTTGTTTTGACCAATCAATCTGTAGATTAAAATCCCTTATGATAATTGCTGTAGTATGAGCTATTTCTTTATTATTTGGTGGCCTGTAGACTACACTTATCAGTGACTTCTTCCCCGTACCAATTCTAATTCCATCCAACCTTTTTCTCCAAAAAAAACTATCATCTTTCACTCTCTTCCAGTGAATAAATACTAATTGAGATACAGGCAGTGTCGAGGAGTGAATAAATCATTCCCAATACACAAGTAGATTTTTGCAGTGAATAATACACCCCAATTACAGCAGTGATTGTGAATAATTTTTCTGTACTCAGTAAATGATCATTTGTAAATGATTAGTGGTACACAACAGCCTGACGTTGTATAAATAGTTGATGTATAGGCAGAGTTTGATGCTATAAATAATCACTGGTGTACAACAAAGTCTGACATCGTATAAATACGACCTCCTGATATACAGGCTGTCTGGCAGTCAGTAAATGACCCCTGCTAGATAGACAGACAGAGTCTGACAGCGTGTAAGTGTTTCCTGATATACTAGTGATGTGTGACTACACCCAAGAGACAGTCAGTGGGAAAAAATACCTAACGATATACAGACTATGTCTGGCAGTGAATAAACAGGCAGTGTCTTCCACTGATTAAGTCTGTCCCAATATAAAGGCAGTACCTGGCAGTGAATAATTGATCTCTACTGAATAGATTGTAAATAATCACTGATGTACATCAAGTCTCTCACTATATATGATGAATGGTGTACAGTAGAGCTGACACTATATAAGTTATCACAGAGTCTGACACTGTATAAATAATTACTGCTGAGCCTGACTGCAAATACTCTCAGGGGTACAGCAGAGCCTGGCATGGTGTAAATAATCAATCACTGCTGCACAAGCAGAGTTTGACACTCAATGCGAAGACTGTGTATCAAAACTGACAACATTCAAGCCAAAACCTTTCGATTTAGATTTTTGACATGTGCCAGCTGTCTGTCATACCAGTAAGGATTGCCGAGGACAGATTTGCAAGAAATTCAGGCAATGCCATGAACTAGTTCAGTTTGCCGGAGCTGCTTTGATCAGATCTGCTGTGTCACTTTGCAGGAAACGTGACAGAAGCTCTGTTTTCGTATGTAAATAAGCACTTGGCCGAATTGTTGAAGTGGGAACAGCTGCATGAAGTTGCCAGATGCCAGAGAGAGAGAAGGTCAGGATGGCAGCTTATAACATGATTCTGGGACTTGACTAGTATTCGGGTGACCAGTTTGAAACACTGTTCCTGTATCACAATCAACCATGTGGTGGGTAGTGAGGAGCAGAGCTGTGGATTGCAGGAAATTGTCGATGGAATGGTTGGGTAAGCAGAAAAGTGACAAATAGAGTTCAATCTGGAGAAACCTCCGAGCACGCAGCATGGCTGATAAATAAGGTAAAAAGAGTTCACAATCGACGTTTCTTCCTGAAGAAGGGCTCATGCCCGAAACGTCGATTCTCCTGCTTCTTGGATGATGCCTGACCTACTGGTAAAGAAAGCATTCAGGGTTATTACCTTTTCGTAACTAAGGGTTGTGCTGGAATTGTCTAAAACCCCAATTAGAGGCAAGCAACAGTCTAGTGCACAGTGTGCAGTCTAGTGAGCAGAATAGCTCAGCGAGAGAACTGTGCAATCCTGGTCATCATATTAAACGAAGAATGTGATCACATTATCAGTTTTAGGGTTCAGGAATCACAAACCCAAAAACCTGGGTGAGAATGCAAATTTAAGTCTAATAAAAAGCAACAATTTAGACATGAAATTAAATAGGCAGATAAGATGTACAATCCCTCATAGGTGAAATCATTTGTTTGATTCGGAGCCAAGAAAACTGATGGTGGGGGAATCTCATCTCCATGTGAGGGAGGAGTGGTTTCTTCTGTTTAATTTAGTCATGTTAAGTGAACCAAAGTGTTAAGTCTGGATCATATTGAAGAACACTCACCTGTTCTTGAGTTAACCAAGGTATTTGCCAGTGAAGTCCAGCTCCTGTCTGGAGTGAGTTTTGTTCCCTGACAGATATCTTTGTAGCATCCTTAAACACAGATGAGGTGCCGGAGGACTGGAGGGTTGCTCATGTTGTCCCCGTGTACAAGAAGGGTAGTAGGGATATTCCGGGTAACTACGGACCAGTGAGCCTGACATCAGTGGTGGGTAAGTTGCGAAGAAGGGACTGAGGGATAAAATCTATTTATATTTGGAAAAGAATGGGCTTATCAGTGATAGGTTTTCTGCAGGGAAGATCATGCCTTACCAACTTAAGAGTTCTTTGCGGAAGTAACCAAGTTGATAGATGAAGGAAGGGCTGTAGATGTCATGTACATGGACTTTAGAAAGGCATTTGATAAGGTGCCCCATGGTAAACTAATGGAGAAAGTGAAGTAACATAGTGTGCCGGATGTTCTAGCTAAGTGAATAAAGAACAGGTTGAGCAACAGGAGACAGAGATAGTAGTTGGAGGAATTTTCTCGAAATGGATAAAGGTAATGAGTGGTGGTCCACAGGGATCAGTGCTGGGGAAGCTGTTGTTTGTGATTTGTAAGAGGGCGTTGTTGGTATGATCAGCAAGTTTGCAGAGGACATGAAGATTGGTGGAGTAGCAGAAAGCATAGGGGACTGTCAAAGAAGTACAAGAGGATATAGATAGGCTGGAGAGTTGGGTGGAGAAGTGGCAGATGGAGTTCAATCTAGACAAATGTGAGTTGATGCATTTTGGGAAGTATAATTCAAGAGCGAATTATAGAGTAAACAGAAGAGCCTTGGGAAAAGTTGATGAGCAGAGAGATCTGGGAGTTCAGGTCCATTGTACCCTAAAGGTTGCTGCACTGGTGGATAGAGTGATCAAGAAGGCATATGGTATGCTTGCCTTCATCAGACAGGGTATTGAGTATAATAGCTGGCAAGTCCTGTTAAAATTATGCAAGACATTGGTTGGGCCACATGTAGAATACTGTACGGTTTTGGTCGCCACATCACCAAAAGGGTGTGGACGCTTTGGAGAGGGTGCAGAGAAGGTTCATGAAGATGTTGCCTGGTATAGAAGGTGCTAGCTATGAAGAAAGATTGAGTAGGTTAGGTTTGTTTTCATTAAAAAAAAATTGAGTGGGTACCTGATTGAGCTCTGCAAAATCATGAAGGGTAGATACAGACAAACTTTTTCCCAGGGTAAAGGTTTCAATAACGAGAGGTCATGCTTTCAAAGTGAGAGGTGCAAAGTTTAAGGGGGATACACATGGAAGGTACTTTACACAGAGGGTGGTAGATGCCTGGAACGCGTTGCCAGCAGAGATGGTAGAGGCAGGCACGGTAGATTCATTTAAGATGCGCCTGGATAAATGCATGAGTAAGGGGGGAGCAGAGGGATACAGAAGCTTAGGAATTGGATGACGGGTTTAGACAGTGGACTTGGATTGGCTCAGGCTGAGAGGCCGAAGGGCTTGTTCCTCGGCTGTAACTTTTCTTCGTTCTTTGTTCCCTCACGGTTTATATACCAGTCATTTACTCAGTTGTCCATTGGCAAGTGACAGATATTTTAGGTAATCTTTCATATTTCTGTTTGCCAATGAAACATCTCTAGCTTGGAACTCCTGTTTGTGTGTGGGTCATGAGGTCATCTCCCTTCCCCTCCATAATATTGCAGTTTCTTGTTTCAGTGGCAACGATATGTCCCTGGCAGAGATAATGGCCTTTGCTGCTTCATGTTTGTCAGCTCAGTATGCTTGCTTATGAGAGAGAAAAGTGTGCTACTCTTAGAGTCATAGGGATGTACAGCATGGAAACAGACCCTTTGGTCCAACCCGTCCATGCCAACCAGATATTCCAACACAATCTAGTCCCCTCTGCCAGCACCCGGCCCATATCCCTCCAACCCCTTCCTATTCATATACCCATCCAAATGCCTCTTAAATGTTGTAATTGTACCAGCCTCCACCACTCCCTCACAGCTCATTCCATACGCATACCACCCTCTGTGTGAAAAATTGCCCCTTGGGTCTCTTTTATATCTTTCCCCTCTCACCTTAAATCTCTGGACTCCTCGACCCTATCCATGCCCCTCATAATTTTGTAAACCTCTATAACCTCAGCCTTAGCTCCAGAGAAAACAGCCCCAGTCTGTTCAGTCTCTCCCTATAGCTCGAATCCTCCAACCCTGGCAACATCCTTGCAAATCTTTTCTGAACCCTTTCAAGTTTCACTACATCTTTCCGATAGGAAGGAGACCAGAATTGCACGCAATATTCCAACAGTGGCCTAACCAATGTCCTGTACGGCCGCAACATGACCTCCCAACTCCTGTACTCAATACTCTGACCAATGAACGAAAGCATACCAAAGGAAAATCGATATTCAATCAGATTGTTTTATGATTTTTCTGAAGTGTTTACACAGATTTCCTACAGCATGCGAGAGGAAAAGAGGAGATTAGTTTACATTCCCTACCGTGTAGAAACAGGCCCTTCGGCCCAACAAGTTCCGCACCAACCCTCTGAAGAGCAACCCACCCAGACACCGTTCCCTCTGACTAATGCACCTAACACAATGGGCAATTTAGCATGGCCACTTTATCTAACCTGCGCATCTTTGGACTGTGGGAGGAAACCAGAGCAGCCGGAGGAAATCCACGCAAGAGAATGTTTACAAACTCTGGTCACCTGAGGCTGGAATTGAACCTGGGTGCCTGTCACTGTGAGGCAGCAGTGGTAACCCCTGAGCCACTGTGCTACCCCAACTACAGTGCGGCCCCAACCATATTGACAGGAATAGAGAAGTTTATCATTGAGGAAATACTGAATGTGCCAAGACAGAAACAAGCTAACACAGTGATAGAAATTTGAAATAAAAGCTGGAAATGCTAAAGATATTCAGCATGTGGCGTGCCTTAATATTGTTTATCTCCTTTTTATGTTTGGATAACCAGTGCTTGTGTTCACACCTGCTCCAGGCCCATCTTTTGTTTCTTCACTTTGTCATTGCCATACCCTTTGGCTATGCATTCCCAACTTGTTTTTATCACGTAATGAATTCCATTTGTTATACTCGGACATGGAGCATGAAACTAAACCGTACAGAACAAGGCCTTTGGGCCCAACATGATGCTATTATTCATCAAACTCATTTGCCTGCACATGTTCCTCATCCCTCCATTCTCTGCCTGTCTATCTAAATGATCCTTTAAAGTTACTGTACTGCCACCCCTGCCAGCATGTTCCAGGAACCTACCACCCTCTGTGAAAGGAAAGGTGTCTTGCACGCCCCCTTTAAAATTCTCCCCTCTCCCTTTAATTGACACCCTCAGTTTTTGACATTTCCAACTATCCACCCTATCCATTTATGTACTTCTATCAGGTCCCTCCTCAACCTCTAATGCTTTAGTGAAAACAATATAAATTTGTCCAACCCCTCCTTTATAGCTAAATGCTCCAATCCAGGCTATATCCTGGTCAACCTGTTTTGCATCCTCTCCAAAGCCTCCACGTCTTTCCTATTCTGTAGCAGGTCGAACTGCACACAATACTCCAAATGTGGCCTAACAAAACATTTTTACACCAATTTTCCTGTTTTATTTTGCTACATTGCCCCATTGGTCTGTTACATTACTAAACTTTCTGAATTCTTGTACAAGGTCAGCAACATGAAATGTTAACTTTGTCTCTTCATAGATGATGTCTGACCAATTGAGTTTCCAGCACATTTTGTTTTAAATTTTGCGTTTGCTAGGGGATTTCTTACAAACCAAAAACCTGAGGGGAGTTTCAATTGAAATGAAAGTAAGCAGGTATTTTCCTTACAAAGGCTTAGAATTAAAGTAACTGGTGGAAATATTTTGGTGAGAGTGGAAGAGACAATGTTGAGAACTCCTGTCTGAAAAACTAGTAGAAGCAGAATCATTCGTATTTAGTCAAAGCTTGAATATCCGCATAAGTACTGTGACCTATAGGATGATTTGCAGGCAATTGGAAAGAGGAGTTAGGTTGAAATGTTGGCTCAGATGCAGTGGGCAGAGTAGTGTCTGTGTTGTAAACTTCACTTATTCTCTTAGGTCATTCACGGTCATGTGGTCTGTGATCGAACAGCTATAAACGCAAGTTGTGATTTCACTTTCCCCAGCTGTTCCTTTAACGAATATCTCTGTTTTGCAGCTACGTCATAGAAAAAGGTGTTTGCTATCTGGTCTTATGTGAGGCAGCATACCCAAAGAAGTTGGCTTTTGCGTATCTGGAGGACTTGCAGGCAGAGTTTGATGAGCAACATGGGAAGAGAGTACCAACAGTCTCTCGTCCTTACTCTTTCATTGAATTTGGTGAGTGTACAATTCATGAATCTTATTTGTTTTATTACCCCTTGAATAGCTCACACCCTTTGCATTTCAAGAGGTAGGAACTCAAGTTATCTCAGTGAATCCCAGTCCCTTGGCTCAATTTAAAGTTCTTATTCTGAGTAGCAGTAAGAGAATAATTTTTACATAGGGCTAAGAAGGATGATTAACCATGAATATGCCACATGGAATCATTCAATAGTGACTCTGCTATCCAAACAGGGTTTCAAGGAAAAATCGTTTTGATTTTTGATTTTCATGTAATCTACACATGATTAATATCCCAATGGAGGGAGGAAACAAACAAAACAATAGTCACAATACACGGAGCCCAGTTAGCTGCTCATATCTGTATGTTTCTTAGCTGAGATAATCTCCTGCCCTTTACTTGTAGCCCTGTAACATTTTTTTTGATTTCGGTAATGATGTAATTCCCTTTTGAAAGTTTTGTTTAAACCTGCCTCCACCACACTTTGAGCAGTGCATTCCAGGTGCTAGTCACTCTGTGTGTGGAAATGTTTTCCCGAACATTGCCGTAAGTTGTTTGACCAATGTCCTACAATGTATTCCCTCTGATTCTCAATCCTTGCACCAATGGAGGCAGTTTCTCTCTACTCTGTTGTGGTTCCTTATGATTTTCAATGCCTTGATCAAATCTCTGGGCTTCCTTTTCGAAGGAGAACTCTCTGATGAACTGAAACTTCTGATCTCTGAAAGCATTCTCATTAATCTTTTCTGAACTACCTTTTCTGCCTTCATGTCCTTGCTGAAGAGTTGTGTGCAGAACTGGTTGCAGTACTCCAGTTGAGGCCACACCAGTGTTTTATACTGGTTTTATGAAAAAAAAACAATGTTTTTGTATTCCGTGCTCTGATTAATAAAGCCCACGCAGACATGGGGAGAATGTGCCAACTCCATGTAGACAATTGTATAAGATTCAATCAAACTCCGGTCCCTGGGACTGTAAGGCAGCAGTGCTAACAGTGGATAATTACATAGCTCCTTGAAGCAGGAGTCACAGATAGACAGGTGGTGAAGAAGGCATTTGGCATGCTTGCCTTCATTGGTCAGTGCACTGATTATAGACGTTGGGGTGTCATGTTGTGGCTGGACAGGACATTTGGTTCGACCACTTTTAGAGTACTACATTCAATTCTGGTCTCCCTGCTATACGAAGCATGTTATTACACTTGAAAGGTTTGAGAAAACATTGTGTTTCTGGACTTGAAGAATTTGAACTGTCGGGAGAGTTTGAATAGGCTGGGGCAGATTTCCCTGGAGCTGTTGAGGCGGAGAGGTGACCTTTATAGGGGACAGAGATAGGGTGAAAAGTCAAGTTCTTTTTCCCAAGGTCGGGGAGTTCAAAACTAGAGGGTATATGCTTAAGGTGAGAAGGGAAAGATTTAAAATGGACCTGAGTGGCAATGTTTTCACACAGAGGCTGGTGCATGAATGGAATAAGCTGCCAGAGGAGGTGATGGAGGTTGGTACAATTACGACTTTTAAAAGTTATCCAGATGGGTACATGAGTGGGAAAGGTTTAGAGGGATGTGAGCCAAATGCTGGCAAATGGGATTATATTAATTAAAGATATCTCTTCAGTGTGGATGAATTAGACCGAACAGTCTGTTTAACTGTAACTCTGTTCTGATACTACTTATAGAACCAGTTAGAAATTCTATTTAAGCAGAGTTAGCATGGCTTTCTGAAAGGGAAGTCATGTCTGAGTAACTTACTGGGGTTTTGCATAGGAATCAGTAATTAATTAGACTCCCAGGTAAGGTTCCTCATCAAAGATTTAGTCATAAGATTCGCCCATGGTTTTGGGGGGAGTGTACTGGTATGAACAGAGAATTGGCTAATGGCCAGAAAACACCAAATGGGGATAAGGGATTCCTTTTCAGGTTAGCGACCTGTAACCAGTGGGGCTCCACAGGGATCAGTGCTGGGACCACAACCATATTCATGGCTTGGAGGAAGGAACTGAATGTACTGTAGTCACAAAAGGTAGGTGGAAGACCATTTGCAAGAGGAATTCAAACTGATTACAGATGACTATTGATCAGTTAACCAAGTAGGGGGAGAATGTTTGCAAAATGAGTATAAAATGTGAAGTTGTTCAATTTGGAAGGGAGAATAAGAGAACAGGATATTATTTAAATGGAGAAAATCTGCAGGGTGGGACTTGGGCACAAACTAGCAGCTAATCAGGAGATTAGAGTGTCTGAATCTTACTCAACTGAACAAGGTGCTGGTGAGAGCACATCCAAAGTACTGGGACTAGCTTTGGTCTCCATATTGAAGAAAATATCTAATTTCTTTGGAGGCAGTTCACTAGGATGATCCCAATATAGAAGGATTGTCTTTTGAGCAAAGGCGAAACTGGTTTATTCATAGGAGTTTAGCTGAATAAGAAGTGATCTCATTGAAGTATAGGATTTTTGAGGAGAACTGAAAAAGTAAGAGAAGCAAAAATTTTTGATAGGATGTGAGAAACTAAGCTCTCACACTTCAATAATTTCAGTCCGAGACAAAATCTGAATCAGTAGTGTCCTTTATTTTACTCTTGCAAGAGGGTGTGAAGTCCACTGTCTGTCTGTGTACAAGGCAAGGGACTCACACACTGAATTCAACGAATACTCAATATTTATATAATTTGGTTCCTATAATTTTTTTTATTTCATTGCTCCTCCCCTGTTTACATCCTCCACTTCCCTAAGACCGGTACCCATTACTCCTGTTTATCTCTTGCCTTATCCGGCCTTGTCTGTGACAAAATGCTTATTTCTGGTTCACAAGGCTATTTGACCTCATCCTGCTGTGGGTCATTGTTAGGCACATCCTTGCCTTACCATTATCTACTCCCTCCATCTGTTCCTTTCCTCTCAGCATCTTATCATTAAGACCCTTTTAATTGGGGTTTGTTCCTGTGTTTCTGTAAAAGTGGGAAACAGATGTTTATACCTACTGTTTGTACAGGCGTATCTAGCTTAACTGCCTCCCCTCACAGCATCTTATCTAGTCGCCTGTATTTCTACCATTGTTTTGCAGTCCCGTTTCTTTCTTGCATACATTTTTAGCTAATACAAAAAAAAATTATGCATTTCCTCCACGTAGTTTCCATTCTTGTTGACTCAGCTCTTGGCTGAAACAATTACACACTGGTGAGTTCATTTACTTTGTATAAGCAATTATAATTGCAGAAATAACACTAATTTACTTATATCCCACATAGGATAAATGCTAAGAGGGTGTTTCCCTTCATGGGAACACTCAAGGGCATAGTCTCAACATAAGAGTGGCTGTTTAACACGGAGATTCTATGAGGGTTCGGAGTCTTTGAAATTCCTTGTGACAGAGCGCTGGTCAATCCCTTGGTAAATTTAAGGCTGAGATTGATTGATGATCAGTTGAGACGTCAATAGGTAAAGGGAAAAGCCTCACTTATGTAAGGTCAACCGTAATCCTATCGAATTGCAGAGCAGGTTTGAGAGGCCAAAAGACCACCTATTTCTATTTCTTCTAGTCTTAAGAAGGCAAACAGGATATTTGCTTTTATCAGTCAAAGCACAGATTATCAGAGGAGGGAGATTGTATTGGAGCTGAACAGAACTTTGGGTAGGGCACAGCTGGAGGACTTTGTGCAGTTCTGATCACTGTACGGTCAGAAGGATGCAATTGCACTGGATGAGAGAGTAACCAGGATGTTGCCTGGGATGTTTCAGCTATGGAGAGAGGCTGAGTAAGCTTGAATTGTTATCTTTGAAGTGCAGAAAGTTAAGGGGAGGGACCTGATAGAGTTGTTAAAGATTGAGAGGAGAGGATAGGATGGTTTGAAAGCAGCTGTTCCCCTTAGTTGAAAGGCAGGAGGTCTACAGGGAACTTGGGAGTTCAAAACATGAGGATATATTTTTAACGTGGGAAGGAAAAGTTTTTAAAAATACATGAGGGGCAACTTTTTTTTACAGTGTGTGGGTCGTGTATGGAATGAACTGCCAGAGGAAGTGGTAGATGCAATTATAATTAGAATGTTTAAAAAACATTTGGATAGATATGTGAATAAGAATGTTTGGAGGAATATGGGATGAACGCAGGCAGGTGGGACTAGTTTAGTTTGGGAACATGGTTGGCATGGACCAGCTGAACCGAAGGATCTATTTCTATGCAATATGACTCTATAAAATATTTTTTCACCCAGGTCATGGTGGGGCCCGAAATGCACTGCCTGAGAGGGTAGTTGAGATAATAATTTCACAACCTTAGATATTATTTGGATGAGCGCTTGAACATAACAGCACAGTACAGATCCTTCGGCCCTCGATGTTGTGCGGACCTGTGGAACCAATCTGAAGCCCATCTATCCTACACTATTCCATTCTCATCCATATGCCTATCCAATGACCATTTAAATGCCCTTAAAGTTGGCAAGTCCATGACTGCTGCAGGCAGTGTGTTCCATGCCCCGCTACTCTCTGAGTAAAGAAACTATCTCTGATATCTGTCCCATAGCTTTAAATCGAGGGATGATAGATATGTCTCCTCATGCTAGCCATCGCCATCCGAAGGAAAAGGCTCTCGCTGTCCATCCTATCTAACCCTCTGATTATCTTAGATGTCTCAATTAAGTCACCTCTCAACCTCCTTCTCTCTAACGAAAACAGCCTCAAGTTCCTCAGCCTTTCCTTGTAAGCCCTCCGTTCTATGCCAAACAACATCTGAGTAAATTTCCTCTGAACCCTTTCCAAAGCTTCTACATCCTTCCTATAATGCGGTGACCAGAACTGTACGCAGAACGCCAAATGTGGCCGCACCAGGGTTTTGTACAGCTGCAGCATGATTTCACAGTTCCGAAACTGAATTCCTCGACCACTAAAAGCTAATACACCATATGCCTTCCTAACAATCCTCAGACTACAGGCCCAGAACCGGAAAGTGGGACTTGTGTAGATTGTGTATTTTTGACGGTACAGACTCGAAAGGCTGAGATCCTCTTCTGTCGTGTATAATTCTAACCTAAATATCATCCTCTCTGGTCAGGACACACTCATTAATACGGAAGCAAAATACTGGATATCTGAGATACAAATAGACAGTGCTGGCAAACTTGGCCAAGTTTCACTTGGTTCACCAGTCCTGACGAAGGGTTTCGGCTAGAAATGTTCACTCTCCTGCTCCTCGCATGCTATCTGCTGTGCACTTCTAGCTTCATGTCTATTGACCCTTTTGTATCCAGCTGCACCACGACCCTGGCAGTGCGTTCCAGACTCCAACCATCTGTGTTTAAGATAAAATTGCCCCTCACATTTCCTTTGAACTTTTCCCCCTTTCTCCTTAAATGCATGCCTCCAACATTTCAACTCTGGGAAAAAGATTCCGACTGTCAAACCTATTTATGTATCTCATGATTTTATGGACTTCTATCAAATTTCCTTTAAGCCTCCGCCACTCCAGAGAAAGCAACACAAGTTTTTCTCGCTTCTTCTTCATACCCTGTAATTTAGGCAACATTCTGGTAAACTACTTCTGCATAGCCTGCACAGCCTTCCTGTAATGTGGTGATCAGAATTGAATGCAATACTGATGTGTGACTTAATCAAAGTCTTACAAAGCTGCAACATGACATCCTGACTCACGTAGCCAATTCCCTGACTAATAAAGTCAAGCATGCCAAGCGCCTTCATTACAACCGATCTACTTACATGGCAACTTCCAGGGACTTGAATCCCAAGATCCCTTTGTACAGTTCAGGGTCCTGCCATTACCTGTATACTTTTCCTTAACATTTGATCTTCCAAAGTGCAGCGCCTCTCACTTAGCTGAATTAAACTCCATCTGCTATTTCTGCACCCATATCTATACCCCAACATATTCTTTGATAATAATCTTCGCTATCCACTACTTACCCAACATTTGTGTCGTCTGCAAACTTACTAACCCACCCATCTACATTTTCGTCCCAGTCATTTATATAAACCACAAACAGCAGAGGTCCCAATTCAGAGCCCTATGGAATAGCGAATGAAAATGCAGGAGGCAGGCGGAACTCAGGCAAGTGAAAGTTTATTCGTGCAGAAACTGATTAAAGCAGGGAGAGGGCGTAAGGATCTTCCCTGAACTTAGTGTTGACTTAAATACTCAATTATTTGCCTAATCTTTGGCTCAGCTCAGAAGATTGATCAATGACCCACTGTAACTTGTCCAGTAAAAAGCAGTATTTTTATACATTTGTGTTGTAATGATCACATAACTTGGATCACACACAACTTCCCTCCTAATCCATACACCCAATCTGGTAAAGCATCTAATTAATGATGGACATTATTGTGTCCAAGCTTGGGTTCTCCTATTCTCATGGTGTTTAGCAGGCACAATTATCTCTCGGCCTTGGGATCTTTCTCTGCATCCTGTTCATTCACATTCCAAAGTTTATTGCTAGACTCCTTGGCTCCTCTCAGCCTGGCTTTATCTGTGGAGACTGTTTGAATTTGATCTATTGTACCTCGTGTGCTATCTTTATAAAATTCAGTTATCACTCTCTTATATTACCCACTCTCCTAATTACGTGTGCAAATATGCCAAAGACAGTTTCAACTAGTTGGTATAAGATGCGTAAAATTGATTTTTCTTCAGAAATTAATTATGAAGTGTAAGGTTAAATATAGCTTTCCATACTCTTAGAGCTTTGTGATGAATAGCATGTAAGCAATCTATTTTGTTCAAGGTGCATGATGGTATTTCCTGGAGCTAGTTAACTTTCTTGCATGAATCTATATTTATAGTGGAGAATCTCTAACTAGAAACTGTTGCTTAATTTTGCAGAATAATTAAGAAATAACTGTTTACTGTGAAATAGTTATCCATTGTTCAGGTAGCTATTTAAGGAGTTTAGTATACTATATCTCACATCTGGTGTTTATTTTGTTCGTGTATTAATAATTCTTTCCTTAGTTGAGCTGAGACGTGACGTGTTCCGCAGAAAGCCATTCTGACTGTCCCTAATTAGGCCATGCTTCCTCAATGCATGTAAATCCTAACCGTTAAGAATTATCTCTAATAGTTTCCCAGCCACCGATATAGTTTGCTGGATTATTCTAATTTCTCGTCTCGAATGGAGGAAAAACATGAGCTACTCGCCAGTCCTCCAGGACTTCTCAGTGACTAGTGAGATTTTGTGCAAGGCCCCAGCAATCTCCTTTCTTGTCTGTCTCATTTACCTGGAGCACTGGCAACCTATCCACTTAATGCTTTTTAAGAGACCCAATACCCACTTCTTTCTTTATCTCAAAATGTCAGAATGCAAAAGCATGTTCAACACTAATCTCATGTCCTCCATATCCTCCTCCTGGGTGAACACCAATGCAAAGTACTCATTTAGGATCTTGCCCACATCATCTGCCTCCAAACAAGTTCCCTGCTTTATCCTTGAGTGATCCTAACTTTTCCCGAATTATCCTCTTGTTTTTCTTGTCTGTAAAGAATGCCTTGAGATTCTACATGCCAGTGACATTTCATGGCCCCTTCTTACTCTCTTAATTCCCGACCTGAGATCTTTCCTGTTTGCTTCGTATTCCTCATGGACCCTGTCCAATTTTTGGCTTCCTAAACCCTATAAATGCTTCTTTTGCTGTGGAATATTTTGAGATGGAAAATGTTCCTCAACACACTTGGAATTTCTTTCCCCTTTCTGCTTATCACATTCCTCTTTTCCCAGTTTATGTTGAAATAATTCACATTTCCCAATACAACTTGTTAATGACTAGACGCTGTACTGAGCAATGTTTTTGCATTTTTTTAAAAATCCAGCCAATTCAGTTCGGTGCCTGTCTCCTCTGGAATCCCACCTCTCCAGCACAGCACTATTCTCCTCGATCAATACCAAAACTCCTCCCTCCCCTTTATTAATTTACTAACTTTTCTGAGCATCTTGTTTCAGGATGATTTAACATCCAGTCCAGCCCTCCTTTCTAGTCTTTAACATTCTTTAACAAGTCTTTAAAATCCCAGAGCATCGTATCTCAATGGGACAGTCTGTATGCACCAAGCTCATTTATCTCTGCACATTCACACACATGTGCTGTAACCCTAATGTAGGTAAAACCAAGGACTGCAGATGCTGGAAACCAGATTCTAGATTAGAGTGGTACTGGAAAAGCACAGCAGTTCAGGCAGCATCCGAGGAGCAGGAAAATCAATGTTTCGGACAAAAGCCCTTCATGTACTCTTGATTCCTTTCCCTCTTATGACCCCACCGAATAGCTTACCTGCTATTTCTTTCTATTTTCCGGTGCAATTTGCCTCCTGGTTCTCTCACCTCTCTGGTTAAACCCTCCCAAAGACTGCGTTAGGGAACTGGAGCTCAAGCTGAGTGAACTTCGGATCATTCGAGAAGATGAGGGGGTTATGGGGGGGCCGTCACACCTAAGTTACAGGGTAAAGGTAGCTGGGTGATCGTCAGGAGAAGAAAGGGGAGTAGGCAGACAGTGCATGGAATCCCTGTGGCTGTTCCCCTCAATAATTGGCTATAATATTAATAATGATTTGGGTACTGTTTGTTGGGGGGTGGGGGCGGTGGTGGTGGAGTGGTGAACCTACCAGGGGAAACCACGGTGGCCAGGTTTCTGGCACTGAAGGGAAGGGAGAAGAATAGGAGAGCGACAGTGATAGGAAATTCAATCGTGAGAGCTCTGAAAGCAGATTAGGAGGCAGGTTTTGAAAAGATGCACAAGTAACAAGGTAGCTGTCATAGGTCACTTCAATTTCCCTAATATTGATTGGAACCTCTTTAATTCACATAGTTTAGATGGAGCAGTTTTTGTCGAGTGTGTCCAGGGAGGATTCCTGACTCAGTATGTAGATAGGCCGACTAGAGGAGAGGCCATATTGGATTTGGTGCTTGGCAACGAGCCAGGCCAGGTGTCTGATCTTTCAGAGGGAGAGCATTTTGGTGATAGTGATCACAACTCCCCGACCTTTACTATACTCGCGGAGAGGGTTAGAAGCAGACTATACGGGAAAGGATTTAATTGGGGGAGGGGTATTACAATGTTATTAGGCAGGAACTGGGGTACCTAAGTTGGGAGTAGATGTTCTGAGGGAAATGCATGAAGAAATGTGGAGGTTGTTTAAGGAGCACTTGCTGTTATTGCTGGATAGGTTTGTCCCACTGAGGCAAAGAAGGGGTGGTAGGCTGAAAGAACCGTGGGTGGCAAGGGATGTGGAACATCCAGTCAAAAGGACAAAGGAAGCTTACTGAATATTGAGGAGGTAAGGATCAGAGAGGGGTTGAGAGGGTTATAAGGTAGCCAGGAAGGAACTAGAGAACAGACTTAGGAAAATGAAAGGGGGCATGAAAAAGCTTTAGCGGAGCATTAAAGAAAACCCTCAGGCATTCTACACTTACGTGAGGAACAATAGGATGGTCAGAGTGAGGGTAGGGCCGGTCAGGAATATTGGAGGGAACTTGTGCCTAGAATCAGATGAGGTTGGAGAAGTCCTTAACGAATATTTTGCTTTAGTATTCAGTACTGAGAGGGATCTTGATGTTTGTGAGGATGGCTTGAAACAGACTAATATGCTTGAACAGGTTGATGTTAGGAAGGAGGATGTACTGAATATTTTGAAAAATATAAGGATAGATAAGTTCCCTGGGCCAGGCAGGGTTAGATTCGATTAGCTACAGCGTGGAAACAGGCCCCTTCAACCCAACAAGTCCACACCAACCGCCCTCTCCCCCAAAGAGCAACCCACCCAGATCCATTCCCCTACATTCACCCCTGGCTTATGCACCTAACACAACGGGCAGTTTAGCATGGCCAATTCACCTAATCTGCACATCTTTGGACTGTGGGAGGAAACCGGAGCACCCGGAGGAAACCCACACAGATATGGGGAGAATGTGCAATTTCCACACAGACAGTCGCCTGGGACCATGGTGCTGTGAGGCAGCAGTGCTAACCACTGAGCCACCATGCCGCGCCAAGGTTACTGTAGGAAGCAAAGGAAGATATTTCTGCTCCTTTGACAATGATATTTGTGTCCTCACTGTTCACTAGAGTAATGCCAGATGATTGGAGGGTGGCAATTGTTATTCCCTTGCTCAAGAAAGGGAATTGGGATAATCCTGGGAATTTCTGACCAGTCAGTCTTGTGTCTGTAATGGGCAAATTATTGGAGAAGAATTTGAGAGACTGGCTTTATGATTACTTGGAAAACCAAAGCTCAATTAGAGAGGATTTGGAAATGCTGGTGTTAGACTGGAATGTACAAAGTTAAAAATCACACAACACCAGGTTATAGTCCAACAGGTTTAATTGGAAGCACTAGCTTCCAGAGCGCCTCTCCTTCATCAAGCCCTTCATAAGATGGCTCAGTGGCTAGCACTGCTGCCTCACAGCGCAGGGACCCGGGTTCAATTCCCGCTTCGGGCAACTGTCTGTGTGGAGTTTGCACATTCTCCCTGTGTCTGCGTAGGTTTCCTCCGGGTACTACGGCTTCCTCCCAGAATCCAAAAATGTGCAGGTTAGGTGAATTGGCCATGATAAATTGCCCGTAGTGTTAGGTACATTAGTCAGGGGTGAATGTAGGGAAATGGGTCTGGGTGGGTCTCTTCGGAGGGTCGGTGTGGACTCGTTTGGCCGAAGGGCCTGTTCCCATACTGTAGGGAATCTAATCTAATTTAATACAGGGTTAAAGGTAGGATTCTTGGCAATGTGAAAGAACCGAGGGATCCTGGAGTTCATGATCCCTCAAAGTTGCCACCCAAGTTGGTAGAATTGTTTAGAAGGTGTATGGTGTGTTGGCTTTCAGGGGGATTGAGTTTAAGAGCCACGAGGTTATGCTGCAGCTCTACAGAACCCGAGTTAGAGCACACTTGGAATATTGTGTTGCCACATTATAAGAAGGATGTCAAAGCTTTAGAGAGTGTGCAGAGGAATTTACCAGGATGCTGCCTGGACTGGAGGGCATGTCTTATGAAGAAGGGTTGAGGAAGGTGGGGCTTTTCTCATTGGAGCGAAGAAGGATGAGAGGTGACTTGATAGAGATGTACAAGTTGATAAGAGGTGTAGATATAGTGGATAGCCAGAGACCTTTTCCCAGGGCAGAAATGACGATTACGAGGGGGCATAATTTTAAGGTAATTGGAGGAAGGTGTAGGGGAGATGTCAGAGGTAGTTTTTATACACAGAAGGTGATGGTAGAGTCAGATGCATTCAGAACATTTAAGTGACTCTTTGATAGGCACATGGATGATAGTACAATGAAGGTTAGTTTAATCTTAGTGGGATAAAAAGTTGATACAACATTGAGGGCTGAAGGACATATGTTCTACAAGTCACCTTGTAGAAAAGCATTTGCTGCTCTGTTTTAGGAGCTGTCATCTGGTCTGTCCAGGTCCCATCAGCACTTTCCATCCCTTCCCCAGCATCTTAATGTCCCAGGAATCTGAAGTCCTCCTCCTGGACTCTATCTTTAGCATGAATTTATCTAGTCTATCCTTCTCTTTCTATACTCATTTGGACATATTACCAGAAGAAATGAGCTTTGAAACAAGCAGCCAAAGGTATGAGTTCTAAGGTTTACGTCAGCAAGACTGGCAAATGATGATGAGCTGAATCACTGGAGAGAACTTTCAGTGTCGTGTGACAATACCTGGCAGCTAGCATTGGTCCAGAGCAAGGGGCCAGGCCTTCACAGCTTCCAGAAGATTTTCAGGAGAAAATGTACAAGACACAGAAATTTTATAGCAGATAAGGAGTTATACGTCCAGTCACTGCTGGCTCTCTGTGGAGTAATCCAATCAGTCACATCCCCCTCCTGTACCCCGTGCTCTCTCCATTATTCTGCAAGTTTGTTTCCACCAAGTGTATCTCCAATTTCTTTTTGAAATCATTCACCCTCTCCACCCCCAGCCCCTCGTGGTCAGAGTTCCAGGTCATTACCACTCACTGTGGAAAAATGTTCTTCCCCACAATACCCCCTGTATCTCCCCACCAAAACCTTCAGTCAGGGTCACCTAATCCCGGTACTATCAGCCAATGGGAACAGCTTTCCTTGTGTGTCTCATCCAAATCCATTATAATCTCGTCCATCATGATCAAATCACTGCTCCATGGAGAAAAGTCTCCTTTTCTCTCTCCCTCTCTCGAGGGCCCTCATGTTCTTAGCATGTGGAACCATAATTGGACTCCATCCTCTCGGTGGGACGTAACCAGAGCTTTGTGAAAGTCAAGTAATTTCTTTACTCAATGTATCTTATATATGAATCCCAAAATCCCATTTGCTTTGGAGGACCATTTGTTTTGTGCATCACTCTCTCAACATGTCTAGTCTTCCTCTGAAAACAAAGCACATGATTGTGTCTCACATCATCAACTCCTCCTATGTCACCATTCCTCCTGCATCTCCTCCAACTTGTGCTTGAGCTTTCCTCTTCCCACCCACACGCACATCCCTGCTACCTCCTGCTGTCCACCTCCTGTTCTGCATGTGTCTCCATGCTCATAGTTAAATTACTGTGCCACGAGGCTTTATCTGAACTGTGAAGATGAGAGATTAACTTTGTTGCTGCTTGCTTTCAGACACATACATCCAAAAAACAAAGAAATCTTACATCGACAGTCGAGCACGCAGGAACCTGGGTTCTATAAACACTGAACTTCAGGATGTGCAGCGAATAATGGTGGCAAATATCGAGGAGGTCTTACAGCGAGGAGAGGCACTGTCAGGTAAACCCTTCACCTCTGCGCAGACATCAACTTGTGCTGTGCTGACATGTTCATTTAACAGGAATAGGATTTCTGTTATGAGTTTTGGTGTAAATGTAATGACCCTTTGGCCAGCACTACACTGAGCCTGGTTGATGAAAATATCTGGGTAGAACTCAGAAGTTGGTGCACTTCAGTCTCCATTTGACTGTTGATCAATCTTGGCATGTGGGTCTCAAGTCATCTGTTGACCCAGATTGGTTGAGAGCAGGCAGCACATCAGTTCATCAGCTTTGATCTTTTACTGATCGAAGCTTTGATCTTGACTGGATTCACATTCTCACACTGCTCACTGTGAAATTTCTGCTCAAGTTTTCTGGATTTATTCATCAGCTAACAAACCCTCCATTACTGCTCACTATTTGATGTACAGCACGGAAACAGACTCTTTGATCCAACCCGTCCATGCCGACTAAATATCCCAACCTAATTTAGTTCCATTTGCCAGCATTTGGCCCATATTCTTCTAAACCCTTCCTGTTCATATTCCCATTCAGATGCATTTTAAATGTTGTAATTGTACCAGCCACCACCACTTCCCCGGCAATTCATTCCATACATGCGTCACCTTCTGTGTGAAAATGTTGCCCCTTAGGTCTCTTTTAAATTTTCCCCCCTCACCCTAAACCTATGCCCTCTAGTTCTGGACTCCTCAATCCCAGGGAAAGTATCTTGTCTAGTTACTCTGTCCATTCCCCCCCATGATTTAATAGACCTCTATAAGGTCACTCCTCAGCCTCTGACACTCGAGGGAAAACACTCCCAGCCTATTCAGCCTCTCCCTATAGCGCAAATCCTCCAACCCTGGCAAGATCCTTGTAAATCTGTTCTGAACCCTTTCAAATTTCACAACATCCTTCCGATAGGAGGGAGGCCAGATTTACACCCACTATTCGAAAAGTAACCTAACCAATGTCCTGTACAGCCTCAACATGACCTCCCAACTTTTACATTCAATGCTCTGACCAATAAAGGAAAGTATATCAAATGCCGCCTTCACTATCCTATCACCCTATGACTCTGCTTTCGAGAACTACTGTCTCTGGACTCCCGCTATGTAATTTCTGAAGGCTTCCCATTTTCCAGCCTTCCCTTTACCTGCAAACATCTGCCTCAATCAACTTTTGGAAGTTCTTGCCTAATACCCTCAAAATGGGCCTTCCTCCAATTTAGAACTTCAACTTTTAGATCTGGTCTATCCTTTTCCATCACTATTTTAAAACTAATAGAATCATGGTTTCTGGCCCCAAAGTGCTCCCTCACTGACACTTCAGTCACCTGTCCTGCCTTATTTCCCAAGAATTTTCCAAGTTTTGCACATTCTCTAGTAGGCACATCCACATACTGAATCAGAAAACTTTCTTGTTCACACTTAACAAGTTCCTCTCCATCTAAACCCTTAACATTATGGCAGTCCCAGTCGATGTTTGGAAAGTTAAAATCCTCTCCATAACCACCCTTTTATTCTTACAGAAAACTGAGATCTCCTTATAAATTTGTTTCCCAATTTCCCATTGATTATTGAAGGGATCTATAATACAATTTCAATAAGGTCATCATCCCTTTCTTTTTTCTCAGTTCTCCCCAAATAACTTCTGAATCTATTCCTTGGAATATCCTCCCTAAGAACAGCCATAATACTATCCCTTATGAAAAATGCCATTCCCCTCTCCTATCTTCTCTCCCCTTCCCCCCCCCCCCCCCCCCCACCCCCCCCCACCCCCAAACATTCTATCCTTCCGATAGCATATGTATCCTGGAACATTAAGCTGCCAGTCTTGTCCATCCCTAAGCCATATTTCTGTAATTGCTATGATATCCCAGTCCCATGTTTCTGACCGAATTTCAACTGTCTTCCTTGTTAGACCTCTTTTATTGAAATAAATGCAGTTTAATTATCAGTCTTACCTTGTTCTCTAGGCAAAAATGAGGACTGCAGATGCTGGAGATCAGAGTCTCGATTAGAGTGGTGCTGGAAAAGTACAGCAGGTCAAGTAGCATCCAAGGAGCAGGAAAATCGATGTTTCAGGCAACAGATAAAGGGCTTTTGCCCAAAACATCGATTTTCCTGCTCCTCCATTCTGATTTCTCGCTGTCAGTTGCAGAAACGTCTGTGCCTCTGACTAGACAGTCCCCCCTCTCCATCGATCACTTGGAATCTGACGTACCCCTCACTGCATCAGATCCATTCTCTGTATCAGAAACTTGGCTGTTTGTATTAAGTTTCTCTGAGAGTCCATTATCCCCTACATTTTCCAAAACATCATACTTGTTTGAGATGGGGATTGCCACAGAAGACTCCTGCACCACCTGCCTCCCTCTCCTACCTTTCCTGGAGGTAACCCATCTATCGGACCGTATCTGTGGCTTTTTTCTCATCCCATAACTGCCATCCATCACACCCACCGCTCCTGTAAATTCCTCATTGTCTCTAACTGAAACTCTAACCGATCCATGTGATCTGATAGGATTTGCAACCAAAGACACTTTCTGCAGACATCAGTAATATGGAAATTCTCCCTAAATTCCCAAATTCAACAGGAAGAGCACATCACTCCACTAAAGGTCATCTTTGTTCCTTCACAATCTACAGGCCCAGAAAATAACCTTATTCTAAAACGAGCACCTGCTCCAGCGAACTTAGTACTTACAGTTTGTATTTTTAAAATGTAATAGAGACAAATCGGATCAAAAAGAACCCACTCTACTCATGAATGTAGATTTACAGAAAGGTTACACTCAAAAATTTGCACTTTTGTGGTCCTGTGCTGTGAGCTGTCCCACACCGGTTCCTCCAAGGTCAGCTATGAATTTCACTATTTTTAACTTTTCCTAGACTGACTCCGATGTCTAGAATTACTTGAGCTCAAACAGCAAAGACAATTACTGCAGATTCACTGCTGTGTCAGACAGCAGTATAGATTTCTTTCTCTCACCATGTTGTCACTGCCTTTGTCTTGTTGCTGCTGTTCTCTTTTTTTTTCTCCCAAAGTTCCAAACAATGCAACAGTTGATAAAACAGTAATTGCTATTCCTGGAATTCAAGGCAATCACATCCAACACTTAACATACCTCCAATAAAGAGCAGCTCTTATAGCCACAATTTTTTCCTGTCTTCCATCTTGTATTACCCAGAATGCTATCTCTACACTTCTGCAGTGGAGGGATAAAGGAAGATAAATATATTGTGTATTATTTATTATCAGTTCCACAAGGGACTGGCACTGCATATATTCAAAAGCAGCTGAGCAGCGATTAATCATTGGATTGAGATGTTTGATTTTCTGGAATTTAGCTTCATTTTCCTTTGGGTCACGTGGTAGGTTTTTAGAACTTTCCCTCAGGACATCGAATGAGAATTCCTGTAATGTGAAGTTTCCACTGTCTTTCTCCTCAGTTTGGGATTTACCAGCGTTCACATTTCAGTTTGTGCTGCTGAAGCCTGATGGTGTTATATCAGCAGGCAGTGTTCAAAGTAATTACTTGCTTTTGTTCTCTTTGATGTAGCTTTGGACAGCAAGGCCAGTAGCCTCTCCAACCTGTCGAAGAAGTACCGACAAGATGCCAAGTATTTGAATATGCGTTCAACCTACGCCAAGCTAGCAGCTGTTGCAGTCTTCTCAATCATGTTAATCGTGTATGTACGCTTCTGGTGGCTCTGAGATTGACTGTCATGCTGACGAGCGTTGATTTGCTCTTGCTATGTGTCAGTCCCCCTGCAATGGCGTGCTCGAACTATGAGCACTCATTACCTTTCCAAAGCCATTAGTTTTTTTGCTCAGTCAGTCACGTTGAAAGCTCCCTTTTATTTTTGTTGTAATTTTGTATGGGTGTGATGGGTTGCCAAAGTTGGCTCTGTCAGATTCCATTTCATTCTGACTTGTCGAAATGAAGAATTCTTTCTTTCATCCCAATGCATTCTGATATTACAAACTATAGCTAAAACAAATAGAATCATTATAAAGAGCTAAAGTGGTGAAAAATACTCTTATTATTAAATGCTCTGTAGAAAGAATGAATGGAATGTCTGTGATCTCTCTTCCTGTCTCTATCCATGACTCTTTACACACACATCCTGGGAAAACTGCTGAGGAGGACCAGATTACTGCCTGAAAAATATGATTTGTGCTGTGACTGTGTAGATATCAACAGTGCTCTTATAGTCATTGAATAAAATCACTTACGTTAAGAACGTCTTTGTTGATTTTAGGAACAGACCATGCTTGTCAGCACCCCTCCACATGCATTTGCTGCAGCGCTATCCAGTGAAGTTCATCGGGCTCAGCTCATCCAGAGCTAGGCTAGTGGATGCCATGGAGGAATTATCGTCAGATTCAGTAAAAACTGACATGGTCAACTGTTTTCTTTAAGCATTTGTGGGTGGAGGTTCTGGTTGATGCTATAGAACACAAGTAGAGAGATACTCTGTCAGTAAACATTAGACAGATGTAGAACAGGAAAGAAGAATGAAAAGGTTGAAATAGACTACATCAATTTAGTTGAAAAAGAAAAAAGTTAAAATGTTAATTTTTATTTTAAAAAAGATGGTTACAGAGAGGTTTCCACTTCAGGATCGGCCAAAACTGCAAGCATAAAATAATCACCAATAAATGCAATAAGGAATTCAACAACACTTAGGCCACTTTTGGAAAATTGTGTGCAATTCTGGGCACTTCCCACAGGAATGATGTTGTGAAACTCGAAAGGGTTTAGAAAAGATTTATAAGGATGTCGCCAGGGTTGGAGGGTTTGAGCTACAGGGGAAGTGTGAATAGCCAGGGGCTGTTTTCCCTGAGAGTGAGGGGTGACCTTAGAGATTTATAAAATTATGAGGAGCATGGATAGGGTAAATAGACAAGATGTTTTCCTTGGGGTGGGGGAATCGAGAATTAGAGGTCATTGGTTTAGGGTGAGAGGGGAAAGATTTAAAAGGGACTGAAGGGCAACTTTTTCCACATAAAGGATGGTGCATTTATGGAATGAGCTGACAGAGGAAGTAGTGGAGACTGGTGCAATGACAAATTTTAAAAGATGGGTGTATGAATAGGAAGGGTTTGGAGGGACATGGGCCAAGTACTGGCAAATGGGACTAGATTAATTTAGAATAGCTGGTTGTCAGGGGTGAGTTTTCTTGTGCTGTGCATCTCTATGAATATGACTTTACAATGACACTTGAATGTAATTCATCATTGTAGGGGAGACTCAAACATAATTTAATGTCAAGCCATGAAAGGAGACACAACGACAGATGATTAAAAGCTTGGTGAAAGAGGCAGGTTTGATGGAGTGTCTTAACGGATTAGAGGCCATAAGGATGATTGGAACATAGCAAATGTTATTCAAGAGGAGGAGACGTATATTAGGGTAATATCTGTCACAGATGAAATCTATCAATAAGGTTATAGGAAGGGATGGAGGGCAGAGTCAACGTGACTGAAAGGGATTTTTAAGGTTCTTTGAGGGAATAGCCAGTATTCTGTTTTGTTGTTCAGTGCATGAACTTCTGAGGTCTGGGCACAGCAATAACCACAGAAACTGCGAATCAATGCGTCAGCATGCCAGTTGGCATATGTGAAGCCTTGAAGCAACTGTGCACCACACAGCTTAGAGGAATCATTGCAAGCAACAAATAATGAGTAAAGGGGAACCTATAGATGTGCTGTACTTGGATTTCTAAAAAGACTTTGATCAGGCGTTGCATTGAAGATTAGCACTCAAAATGAGAGGTTATGGTTTGGGTTGAAATGGCATCATGGATAAAGGATTATTTGGCTAACAAGCAGAGAAACAGTAAATGAGTCATTTTCAGGCTGCAGACAGTGGTGTGTCATAGGGACCAATGCTGGAGCCTTAACCGTTTGCAATTTATCAATGGATTGCTAAATATGTTTGCTAAATTTGCTGTTGACGCAAGGACAGGTGAGGAAATAAAGTGAGGAGGAGGAAGATGCGTTCTGCAAAGGGATATAGATTGAAGTGAGTTGGCAAAAAAATGGCAGATGAAATAAATTGTGGGAAAATGTGAACTAGGGTTCTTTGGCAAAAAGACTACAAAACATCATTTTTTTATTAAATGGAGAGGAATTTGCAGGGATCTGGGTGACCTGGGACGTGAAAATGCTGTATCTATATACTAACAAGTGATTAGGATGGTATGTGTAATGTTGGCCTTTATTGCAAGAGCCAGACGAGAGGGCCGAATTGTAAATGTGGGGAGTAACCTGATCATGACCAAGACACGCAGCACCGTGGCTCAGGGACCCACGTTCAATTCCAACCTTGGGCAACTCTGTGAAGTTTGCACATTCTCCCCATGTCTGCATGAGTTTCCTCCAGGTGCTCAGGTTTCCTCCCACAATCCAAAGATGTGCAGCTCAGGTGAATTGGCCATGCTCAATTGCCTATATTCTTCAGGGATGTGTAGGTTAGATGCCTTATTCAGGGGTAAATGTTCAGTAGTAGGGTAGGAGAATGGGTATTGATGGATTACTCTTTGGGGAGCCAGTGTGGATTTGTTAGGCAAAATGGCCTGTGTCCACACTAGGGATTCTGTCCTATGATTTTGTCGAGGACATACATTGGGTACATTACTGCTTAAAATGAGACATCTGGGAATGGGGATAATGTGTTTGCATGATTGTCAGAAAGGAAACAGAATGGGTATCAACAGGTCTTTTTAAGAGTGACTCGTGGTCTACCACAGGGTTTGGTGCTTGGGTCCAAACTTTATAAATGACCACCAACCTCCGCATACATCGCATCATCCTCCACCACTTCCGCCACCTCCAAACAGATCCCACTGCCAGAGATATATTTTCCTCCTCACCCCTATCAGTGTTCCAGAGAGACCATTCCCTCCATGACTCCCTCATCAGGTCTATGCCCCCCACCACCAGCCCACACCCAGTCCTGGCACCTTTCCCTGCTACTGCAGCAAGTGCAAAATCTGTGCCTACACCACTCCCATCACCTCTATCCAAAGGGATCCTTCCACATCCATTAGAATTTTCCTTGTACCTCTATCAATGCCATCTACTGCTTCTGTTATAGCCAATGTGGTCTCCTCTCCCTCGGGGAGACAGGATGCCTACTTGCAGATCGTTTCAGAGAACATCTCTGAGACACCCGCACCCACCAAACCCACTTGCCCCATGGATGAACACTTCAACTCCCCCCTCCCACTCCATCAAGGACATGCAGGTCCTGGGCCACCTCCACTGCCAAAACTTTACCACCCAGAGCCTGGAGGAAGAACATCTCATATTCCGCCTTGAGACCCTCCACAGGATAAATGTGAATTTCAACATCTTCCTCATTTCACCTTCCCCTCCTCACCCCCAAGCCTCCAATTCGGCACAGCCCCCCTGACCTGTCCATTATTCCCTCCTCTGACCTAGCACCTTCTCCCCCACCTTCATCCATCTATCGCTTTCTCAACTACCTTCCCCCAACCCCACCGCCCTCCCATTTATCTCTCAGTACCCGGCCCACAAGCCTCACTGCTGATCAAGGGCTTATGCCCGAAACGTCAATTCTCCTGCTCCTCAGATGTTGCCTGACCTGCTGTGCTGTCCTACGAGGACAGATTAGTTCAGCTAGACCTGCGTTGATTAGAAAGAAAGAAAAAAGGGTAAAAAATGCAATCATAGATCAAGATGATGGAGGAGCTCACGATCTCCCAAGTAGTCCCTCGATTCGAGAACGCTGCTGACTTACGGCAAGAATCTGCAAAGGGAGTTTTCAAACTTGGGGAAGGCTATCCCACTGCAGCTACCATATGGTTCTCACTAACCAGAAAACTCTTGGATGTGACAGAGATGGAGAAACTAGAAAATGCAATGAAACCCTTAGGAAGCAAGCATTGCCTAATGAGGATAGTCCAAAAGGTTAGAGGACAGAGCCGATTTGGCTATAACTGGGAAGCATAAAGGTGTAATTACATAGAATGAGTGCAAAAACTAGATTCTTGGCAGGTTGCCAATGTTATTCCCTTGTTTGAGAAAGAGAATCCTGGGAGTTATAGACCAGTCAGTCTTGCGTTGGTAGTGGACAAATTATTGGAGCAGATTCTGAGAGATAGAATGTACAATTGTTTGGAACACCATAGCTTGATTAGAGAAAGTCAGCATGGCTTTGTGAGGGTCAGGTGATGCTTCACAAACCTTATTGAATTATTTGAGGTTGTGACAAAACACATTGATGAAGCTGGAGCAGTGGATGTGGTGTACGTAGATTTTAGCAAAGCCTTTGATAAGGTTCCCCATGGTAGGCTCATTCAGAAAGTTAAGGAGGTATGGGATACAGGGAAATTTGCCTGTCTGGATACAGAATTGAGTGGCCCATAGAAGATAGAGGTTAGTAATAAATGGAAAGTCTTCAGCGTGGAGCTCAGTGATAAGTAATGTTTTGCAGAGATCTGATCTGGGACTTCTGCTTTTTGTGATTTTTATAAATGATTCAGATAAGGAAGTGGAAGGATGGGTTAGTACATTTGCCGATGTCACAAAGGTTGGTGGAGTTCTGGATTGAAACAAGACGTTGATGGGATGCAGAACTGAGCTGATAATTGGCAAATGGAATTCAGCCTGGGGAAGTGTGAAGTGATTCATTTTAAATGGTTGAATTTGAATGCAGAATGCAGGGTTAAAGGCAGGATTCTTGGCAGTGGGGAAGACTTGGGATCCATGTCCATAGGCCCCAGAAAGTTGACACCCAGGTTGATAGGGTTATTAAGAAGGATTATGGTGCGTTGGCTTTCATTAGCAGGGGGATTGAGTTTAAGAGCTGCAAAGTTATACTGCAGCTCTATAGAGCCCTGGTTAGACCACACTTGGAATATTGTGTTCATTTCCGCTTAAGAGAGGGTGCAGAGGAGATTTACTAGGATGCTGCCTGAACTGGAGGGCGTGTCTTATGAAGGTTGAGGAGCTAAGGTTTTTCTCATTGGAGCGAAGAAGGATGAGAGGCGTTTTGATAGAGGTGTACAAGATGATAAAGTGGCATACGTAAGAGTGGATAGCCAGGACAGAACTGTCTATTGTGAGGGGGCATAATTTTAAGGTGATTAGAGGAAGGTTTTGGGGAGATGAGTTCTTTACACAGAGAGTGGTGATCATGGAATGCACTGCCAACAGTGGTAGTAGAGTCAGAGACATTAAGGACATTTAAGCGACTCTTGGATAGGCAGATGGATGATGGTAAATTGAAGAGTATGCAGGTTAATTTGATCTTTGAGTAGGATGAAAGGTCAACACAACATTGAGGGCCAAAGGGCTGGTACAGTGCTGTACATTCATAGATCTCTGTATCAATATGCAAGGAAATTATAGAGAGGAGTGAACATCATAGAGTAGTGATAATTGGGTATTTAATTACTAGTAAAAAGTGAGGTCTGCAGATGCTGGAGATCAGAGCTGAAAATGTGTTGCTGGCTAAAGCACAGCAGGTCAGGCAGCATCCAAGGAACAGGAAGTTCGACGTTTTGGGCCAGAGCCCTTCATCAGGATGAAAATCCCTTTGTATCTTTCCCCTATCACCCTAAACCTATGCCCTCTAGTTCTGGACTCCCCCTCCCCAGGGAAGAGACTTTGCCTATTTATCCTATTAGTGCCCCTCATAATTTTGTAAACCTCTGAGGTCACCCCTCAGCCTTTGACACTCCAGGGAAAACAGCTCAAGCTTATTCAGCTTCTCCCTTTAGCTCAAATCCTCCAACCCTGGCAATATTCTTGTAAATCCTTTCTGAACCGTTTCAAGTTTCACAACATCCTTCCAATAGGAAGACCAGAATTGCATGCAATGTTCCAACAGTGTCCTAACCAATGCCCTGTACAGCCACAACATGACCTCCCAAGTCCTATACTCAATGTTCTGATCAATAAAAGGAAAGTATACCTAACACCACCTTCACTATCCTATCCACCTTCAACTCTAGAATTTGCAGTCGAAGTAGGTAGAAGTTGGGGTGGGGAATTTCTTTGGGAACAGTGACCACAATTCTGTAAGTTTTAGAATATACTTAGAACAAAGATGAGAGTGGTTCTAAGGGAAGAGTACTAAACGGGGCCAAGGCCAATTATATCAAAATTAGGCAGGAGCTCGGAAATGTAGATTGGACACAGCTATTTGAAGGGAAGACCACATTTGAGATGTGGGAGGCTTTCAAGGATAGTTTAACGGCAGTGTAGGATAGGCATGTCCCGTTGAAGGCAAAGGATGGGAAGGGCAAGATTCGTGAACCATGGATGACAGGAGAAATTGTACCACTAACCAAGAGGAAAAGGGAAGCATACATAAGGTCTAGGCAGCTAAGAACAGACTGGGCTCTGGAGGGATATCGAAAGAGTAAGACAAGTCTTAACCGAGGAACCAAGCGGGCGAAAAGGGGCCATGAGATAGCTTTAGTGAGCAGAATTAAGGAGAATCCCAAAGTATTTTATTCTTATATAAGAAGCGAGGGAAAGGATTGGTCCACTAAAGGATAATGAAGGAAGGCTGTGTGTCAAACCTGAGAGAATGGGTGAGATTCTGAATGATTACTTTGCATCCAGTGTTCACTGAGGAGAGGAACATGATGATTCTTGAGATTAGAGATAGAATTTTGATTAGTCTGGATCGCGTTGACGTAAGTTGGGAAGATGTGTTGAGTAGGTTAGAGGTTATTAAGGTGGACAAATCCCCAGGACCGGATGAGATCTATCCCAGGTTGCTGAGGGAGACGAGAGAGGAAATAGGTGGGGCCCTGACAGATATCTTTGTAGCATCCTTAAACACAGGTAAGGTGCCGGAGGACTGGAAGGTTGCTCATGTTGTCCCTGTGTACAAGAAGGGTCGTAGGGATAATCTGGGTAATTATAGACCAGTGAGCCTGACATCGGTGGTGGGTAAGTTGCTGGAGTGGGTACTGAGGGATAGGATCTATTTACATTTAGAAAGAAATGGGCTTATCAGTGATAGGCAACATGGTTTTGTGCGGGGGAGATCATGCCTTACCAACTTAATAGAGTTCTTCGAGGAAATGGCTAAGTTGATAGATGAAGGAAGGGCTGTTGATGGACTTTAGTAAGGCGTTTGTAGACTAATGGAGAAAGTGAAGTCACGTGGTGTGCAGGGTGTTCTAGCTAGGTGGATAAAGAACAGGTTGAACAACAGGAGACAGAGTAGTAGTTGAAGGGAATTTCTCGAAATGGAGAAAGGTGACCAGTGGTGTTCCACAGGGATCAGTACTGGGGCCACTGTTGTTTGTGATATACATAAATGATCTGGAAGAGAGCACTGTTGGTATGATCAGCAAGTTTGCAAATGACATGAAGATTGGTGGAGTAGCAGAAAGCAAAAGGGACTGTCAGGGATATAGATAGACTGGAAAGTTGGGCAGAAAAGTGGCAGATGGTGTTCAATCCAGACAAATGTGAGGTGATGCATTTAGGCAAGATTAATTCTAGAGCGAATTATACAATGAATGGAAGAGCCTTGGGAAAAGTTGATGGGCAGAGAGCTCTGGGAGTGCAGGTCCATTGTACCCTGAAGATTGCTGCACAGGTAGATAGAGTGGTCAAGAAGGCATATAGTATGCTTGTCTTTATTGGACGGGGTATTGAGTATAAGAGCTGGCAAGTCATGTTAAAATTGTACAAGACATTGGTTCAGCTGCCTTTAGAATACTGTGTACAGTTCTGGTCGCCACATTACCAAAAGGATGTGGACAGTTTGGAGAGGGTGCAGAGAAGGTTTACGAGGATGTTGCCTGGTATGGAAGATGAAGAAAGGTTGAGTAGGTTAGGTTTATTTTTCATTAGAAAAAAGGAAATTGAGGGGGGACCTGATTGAGGTTTATAAAATTACGAAGGGTGTAGACAGGGTGGATAGAGACAAGCTTTTTCCCAGAGTGAAGGATTCAATAATGAGAGGTCACGCTTTCAAGGTGAGAGATGGAAAGTTTAAGGGGGATACACGCGGTAAGTACTCCACACAGAGGGTGGTGGATGTTTGGAATGAGTTACCAGCAGAGGTAGTAGAGGTAGGCACAGTAGATTCATTTAAGATGCGTCTGGACAAATGCATGAGTAGGTGGGGAACAGAGGAATACAGATGCTTAGGAATTGACCGACAGGTTTAGACAGTGGATTTGGATCGGCTCAGGCTTGTAGGGCCGAAGGGCCTGTTCCTGGGCTGTAACATTTCTTTGTTCTTTGTTCTTTCTTTATACTTTCAAGGAGCTAAGAACCTGTACTCCAAGGTCTCCTTGTTCAGCAACATTCCCGAGGACTTTACCATTAAGTGTCTAAGTCCCGCTAAGATTTGCTTTCCCAAAATGCAGCACCTCATATTTATCTAAATTAAACTGCATCTGCCACTCGTCAGCCCATTAGCCCATCTGATCAACATCCCGTTGTAATCTGAGGTAACCTTCTTCCCTGTCCACTACACCTCCAATGTTGGTGTCATCTGCAAGTTTACTAACTATACCTCCAATATTCATCTCCAAATAATTTATAAAAATGATAAAAAGTAATGGACCCAGCACCAATCCTTGTAGTACTCCACTGGTCACAGGTCTCAAGTCTGAAAATCAACCCTCCACCACCACCTTCTGTTTTCTATCTTTGAGCTAGTTCTGTATCCAAATGGCTAGTTCTCCCTGTATTCCATGAGATCTTACCTTACTAACCAGTCTCCCATAGAGAACTTTGTTGAATGCCTTACTGAAATCACGTCCACTGCTGTGTCCTCATCAGTCCTCTTTGTTACTTCTTCAAAAACTCAATTAAGTTCGAGAGACATGATTTTCCTTGCGCAAAGCCATGTTGACTATCCCGAATCAGTCCTTGCCTTTCCAAATTCGTGCAAATCCTGTGCCTCAGGATTCCCTCCAACAACTTGCCCACCACCGACGTCAGTGTCACCGGTCTATAGTTCCCTGGCTTGTCCTTACCATCTTTCTTAAATAATGGTACCACGTTAGCCAACTTCCAGTCTTCTGTCACCTCACCTTTCGATGATACAAATATCTCAGCAAGGGGCCCAGCAATCACTTCCCACTCTTCCCACAGTGTTCTAGGGTACCCCTGATCTGGTCCTGGGGATTTATCCACCTTTATGCATTTCAAGACATCCAGCACTTCCTCCTCTGTAATATGGACATTTTTAAAGATGTCAACATCTATTTCCCCACATTCTATATCTTCCATGACCTTCTCCACAGTAAACACCGATGCAAAATACTCATTTAGTATCTCCCCTATCTCCTGCGGTTCCACACAAAGGCCGCCTTGCTGATCTTTGAGGGGTCCTATTCTCCCCCTAGTTATCCTTTTGTCCTTAATGTATTCATAGAATGCCTTTGGATTCTCCTCAACCCTATTTGCCAAAACTATTTCATGTCAATGTTTTGCCCTCCTGATTTTTCTCTTAAGTATATGCCTACTGCCTTTATGCTCTTCTAAGGATTCAATCTATCTCTCCTGTCTATACCTGACATATGCTTCCTTCTTTTCCTCAACCAAGCCCTCAATTTCTCTAGTCATCCAGTATTCCCTACACCTACCAGCCTTTCCTTTCACCCCAAAAGGAATATATTGTCTCTGGATTCTCATTACCTCATTTCTGAAGGCTTCCCATTTTCTAGCTGTCCCTTTACCTGCGAACATCTGCTCCCAATCATCTTTTGAAAGTTCTTGCCTAATACCGTCAAAACTAACCTTCCTCCAATTTAGAACTTCATCCAATCTATCCTTTTCCATTGTTATTTTAAAACTCATAGAATTATGGTCACTGGCCCCAAAGTGCTCCCCCACTGACACCTCAGTCACCTGCCCAGCCTTATTTCCCAAGAGTAAGTCAAGTTTTGCACCTTCTCTAGTAGGTACATCCACATACCAAATCAGAAAATTGTCTTGTACACACTTAACAAATTCCTCCCCATCTTAACCCTTAACGCTATGGCAGTCTCAGTCTATGTTTGGAAAGTTGAAATCCCTGATGACAACCACCCTATTATTCTTACAGATAACTGAAATCTCCTTCCAAATTTGTTCCTCAATTTCCCTCTGACTATTAGGGGGCCTACAATACAATACCAATAAGACGATCATCCCTTTCTTATTTCTCAGTTCTACCCAAATAACTTCCCCTGGGTGTATTTCGGGGAACATCCTCCCTCAGTACAGCTGTAATGCTATCTCTTATCAAAAACACCACTCCCCCTCTCCACTCTTGCCTCCCTTTCTATCCTTCCTGTAGCATTTGTATCCTGGAACATTAAGCTGCCAGTCCTGCCCTTCCCTGAACAATGTTTCTGTAACTGCTATGATATCCCAGTCCCATGTTCCTCACCATGCCCTGAGTTCATCTGCCTTCCCTGTTAGGCCTCTTGCATTGAAATAAATGCAGTTTAATTATCAGTCCTACCTTATTCTCTGCTTTGTTCCTACCTGCCCTATTTGACTCGGTTTTTTTCTCCACTGTACCAGTCTCAGATTGATCTCTTTCTTCACTATCTCCCTGGGTCCCCACCACCACCAATACCACCTCCCCCCGCCCCCACCCACCCACCTTACTAATTTAAATCCTCCCAAGCAGCTCTAGCAAATCTTCCTGCCAATATATTAGCCCCCTTCCAATTCAGGTGCAATCCATCCTTCTTGTACAGGTCATTTCTACCCCAGAAAAGATGCACATGATCCAAAAATTTGATATACCAGCTCATCAGCCACACATTCATCTGCTCTATCCTCCTGTTCCTACCCTCACTAGCACTGGGAGTAATCCAGATATTACTAACCTCAAGGGCCTTCTTTTTAAATTCCTGCCTAACCTTCTATATTCTACCTTCAGAATCTCATCCTTTTTTCCTTCCTATGCCATTGGTACAAAAGTGTACAATGACCTCCTGTTAGTCCCTCTTCCCTTTGAGAACATTCTGCAACCTCTCTGAGACATCCTTGATCCTGCTACCAGGGAGGCAACACACCATTCTGATTTTTCGCTACTGGCTGCAGAAACGTCTGTCGGTGCCTCTGACTAGAGTACTCTAACACAATCGATCGCTTAGAAACCAATGTACCTCTCATTGCATTAGAGCCAGTCTTGATACCAGAAACTTGGCTGTTCATGCTACATTCTCCTGAAAGTGCATTACATTTTCCAAAACAGCACATTAGTTTGAAATGGGGATAGCCACAGTAGACTCCTGTACCACCTGTCTACCTCACCTACCTTTCTAGGAGTTAACCTATCTACCTGACTGTATCTGCAGCTTTTCTCCCTTCTTATACCTGCCATCCATCACACCCCCTAACTCTTGTAAATTCCTCATTGCCTGTAACTGTCTCTCCAACAATCCACTCGATATGACAGGATTTGCAACCAATGACATTTGTTGCAGATATAATCCCCAGTAGCCCTTAAACTCTCCAAAAACTCCCACATCTGACAAGAAGAGCATGTCACTTTACTAAAGGCCATTTTGTTCCTTCCAATCTACAGACCAGAATAGTGTACTGGAAAGAGCTGTGTTGTGCAGGTGTTCCTCAATTGTGTTCAGGAAAGTTTCCTGCAGCAATTCATATCCATTATAGGAATGGTTGGTCTTATAGGAATTAAGGGCTACGGGGAGAATGCTGGTAAGTGGAGTTGAAATGCCCATCAGCCATGATTGAATGGTGGAGTGGACTCGATGGGCCGAATGGCCTTATTTCCACTCCTATGTCTTATGGTCTTACAACAAGAAATGCACTGATAGATCTAGACCTCATTCTTTAACCAAAATTGATCAAGTAGTGCAAGTGTGAGTGTGGAAGCATTTAGTCGACTGCAATCCTTATATCATAAGGTTTAGCATGATGGTAGAAAATGATTGTATGCAATGACCCCATATTTACCTTGGTTAATCCAGTTTTTTTTTTAGAATGACCTGGATGAGGCGCAGAAGGATGGGTTAGTAAATTTGTGGATGACACTAAAGTCAGTGGAGTTGTGGACAGTGCGGAAGGAGTTTGTGGGTTACAGAGGGACATAGATAAGCTGCAGAACTGGGGTGAGAAGTGGCAAATGGAGTTTAATGTGGAAAAGTGTGAGGTGATTCACTCTGTATTCACAGGAAAGTTAGTTTACTAGGCTAATGATAAGATTCTTGGTAGTGTATGTGAGCAGAGAGATCTCGGTGTCCATGTACGTAGATCCCTGAAAATTGCCACCCAGGTTGATAAAATTGTTAAGAAGGCTTATGGTGTGTTAGCTTTTGTTGGTAGAAGGATTGAGTTTCAGGAGTCAAGAGGTCATGTTGCAGCTGTACAAGGGTCTGGTGCGGCCGCAGCTGGAATATTGCGTACAATTCTGATTGCATAAGAAGGATGTGGAGGCATTGGAAAGGGTACAGAGATTTACCAGGATTTTACCTGATATGGAGGGAAGGTCTTATGAGGAAAGACTGAAGGACTTGAGACTGTTTTTTTGAGACAGATGTTTTAGATTCTCTACAGTGTGAAAACAGGCCCTTTGGCCCAACAAGTCCACACCGCCCCTCCAAAGAGAAATCCACTCCCCTACCCTATATTTACCCCAACGCACCTAACACTGTGGGCAATTTAGAATGGCCAATTCACCTGACCTGCACATCTTTGGACTGTGGGAGGAAACCAGAGCCCCAGAGGAAACCCTCGCAGACACAGGGAGGACATGCAAACTCACACAGACCGGCAGGAATCGAACTCAGGACGTTGGTGCTATGAGATAGCAGTGCTAACCACTGAGCCACCGTGCCGCCCAGAGGGAGAAGAAGGTTAAGAGGTGACTTAATAGAGGCATACAAGATGATCAGAGGATAAGATAGGGTGGATAGTGAGTGCCTTTTTCTTCAGATGGTCATGGCTGGCATGAGGGGACAGAAGTTTAAATTGAGGGGTGATAGATGTCGGATAGATGTCAGAGGTACATTCTTTACTCAGAGAGTACTAAAGGCGTGGAGTGCACTCCTGCAACAGTAGTGGACTTGCCAACATTAAGGCCATTTAAATGGTCATTGGATAAACATATGGATGATAATGGAATAATGTAGATAAGATGGGCTTTAGATTGGTGTCACAGGTCGGCGCAATATTGAGTGCCGAAGGGCCTGTCCTGCGCCATAATGGTCTCTGTTCTCTGTTCTGTCCATTAAGTTGTGTTGCTCCTGCACAGATCTTTCAGGTGGCAGGATGGGTTGAGAGTGCTGTTAAAATGCAACAAGGATTCTTTGGAGACCCAGAGAGTCATGATTAATTCCTCTATTCTCGGCCCCTCTCCTAATCCTTAGCTAGTTTCCATAGGTTTGGTTTTGGACAGAGTCAAAAGCCAAACTTGTGAAGATCCTGAGGTGGAGCAGAGCTAAGGCCAGTCAGTTCAAAAATAATCTGTCCCATATGGGTTGGAACAATCGATCGTATCTCTTCAAAGAAGACACAGTTCTGGTGTAAAGTTAATTTGTTCCTGTAAGTGGAAGGAAGGATATCCAAAGCTAGACATAAAATGGAAACAGAAAACAAAAACAGCTTATGACAAACAATGAATGTTTTCAAGAAGATGTTAGATTATAGAATAAGTTAGGAGGCATGCATCTAAGGTGACAAGGGGAAAGTTCAAAGGAGATGTGAGGGACACACTTTTTACACAGAGTGGTGGGAATATGGAATGCACTGGCGGGATGGTGATGAAGACAAGTGTGATGGAGGTGTTAAAGGGACTTTTAGACGTGCAAGGAATGGAGGGATTTTAGCACAATATCGTAGGCAGAAGTTCCTGTTCTGTGCTCTATATTCCTGATTTTAAGGGCAGAAGTGATCGAAGGGTATGGGGAGAGTTGGATGATCAGCCATGATCATTTTGAAAAGTGGAGCAGGCTTGAAGGGCCAAATGGCCTCTTCCTTCTCCTACTTTCAATATTTCTGTGGATGGTGTAAGAATACATTGCATACATTGCATCTGCTGATACTGAAGAAAATCACACCCGTGCCACACTTTAGTGGAGGAGGTAACTGTGAAATTGAGTAAGATGGAGGAAAGTTAACTTAATCTGGATGGGCATGCCTGAGGTGACTGAGGGAGGTAGTTGAGGTGCTGTGATCAAAGTCTTCCAATCATGAGAATGGGGATAGAGGATTGAAGAACTGCAAACATAATATCCCTGCTTAGAAAATGGAAGTGGAATAAAATGGTCACTCATCTCAGACAGACTAGAGTGAGTGATGGAGGAATCTTTTGGAGACAACACTCAAGATTTTGCCTTTCTAGTAGCAAGAATGTGGAGAGACAATATACACTAAATGGCACAATTTGTAAGGGATGGAAGAACAGGGAATCTTGGTGGGGAGCATATACAAATCAGAGAAGGTTGTTAAAATAAGGCATTGGGATCCTCACTAATACAGGAACAAGTAATGCACAGAAGGAAGTTATACTGACTTAATATTAAATGTCTGTCAGTGCATGGTTATATTGTGCTCAAATTGGGAAGCATAGTTAGGAAATAGAAGAGGCGGTGAACCAGGAATGAGGGACTATAGACAGTCGGAGAAATTAATTGTTCTTCTCAGAGCAGAGAAGTTAGGAATTATTTTCATAATTAGGAAGGATTTTGATGGAGTAAATAAAAAGTCTTAATTTCCAATGGCAAAAATGGTCAGGAACCAGACAATATAAGTCAACAAAAGAGTCAGGGGCAAATGGATATGAAAGGTTTGAGTTATAAGGAAAGGCTGGATAAGCTGGGACTTCTTTCCTTGGAGCATTGAAGGTTGACAGGTGACTTTATAGAGGTTTATAAAATCATGAGGGGTATAGATAGGTTGAATGAATGGTGTCTTTTCCCAAGGTTGACAGATTTCAAGACGAGGGGATGTATTTTGATGGTGACAGGAGAGAGATTTTATAAAAGGCATGAGGAGCAATTTTCTTTACACAAAGGGTGGTTCACATGTGGAATATGTCATGGAGATATAAACTGAAAACAGACCCTTCAGTCCAACTCATCCATGCTGGCCAGATATCCAAAATAAATCTATGAGCTGCAAGGTGGCACGGTGGTTAGCACTGCTGCCTCACAGCGCCAGGGACCCAGGTTCAATTCCTGCCTCAGGCAACTCTCTGAGTGGAGTTTGCACATTCTTCCCTGTGTCTGCGTGGGTTTCCTCCCACAGTCCAAAAAAGTGCAGGTTAGGTGAATTGGCCATGCTAAATTGCCCGTAGTGTTAGGTGAAGGGGTAAATGTTGGAGAATGGGTCTGGGTGGGTTGTGCTTTGGCAGGTTGATGTGGACTTGTTGGGCTGAAGGACCTGTTTCCACACTGTAAGCAATCTAATCTAATCTGGCCAGCATTTGGCTCATATTCTTCTATTTCTTCTATTCATATACCCATCCAGGTGCCTTTTAAATGTTGTAATTGTGTTATGGACCTGGCCAGACCCCCTCGAAACATTTCAAGAAGGTAACCCCAACTCTAAGTTTTCAAGTTTTTTTAAGCAGGATGTTCCAGGACTGCTGCAGCTGCCCTAACCACTTGGTTAGAAAAAAAACAGAATGTATTTGCAAGATTATTGAATGAAACACAACTCAATAGAACAGAACATAGAATAACTTTGTGGGCGGCACGGTGGCACAGTGGTTAGCACTGCTGCCTCACAGCGCCTGTAGACCCGGGTTCAATTCCCGACTCAGGCGACTGACTGTGTGGAGTTTGCACGTTCTCCCCGTGTCTGCGTGGGTTTCCTCCGGGTGCTCCGGTTTCCTCCCACAGTCCAAAGATATGCGGGTCAGGTGAATTGGCCAAGCTAAATTGCCCGTAGTGTTAGGTAAGGGGTAAATGTAGGGGTATGGGTGGGTTGCGCTTCGGCGGGTCGGTGTGGACTTGTTGGGCCGAAGGGCCTGTTTCCACACTGTAAGTCTAATCTAATCTAAACTTAACTTATCTGAAAACCCAACAGGCTATCCCAAATATTTGCAACAATCCCCATGAACATCCCTTGGACAAAAAGGTAAAATCAAATACAGGGTCTTCCAGAGATTCAGCATGGAACACCTTCCATGTCGCTGTTTCATTGACCAGCAGCCTCAAAGCTGACTGACCCAGCCAGACTGCTAAAACGCAAACCAAACCCAACCAGAGAATCGGCCACTCCCCTTTCATTTTTTTTTAAACTTAAAAGCTTCTTCAAGTAGACCAAGTCAGACATTTTGGAACCCAAATCTCATAAAACAGTTTTGAAAAAAGCCAAGGAAAACACAACCTTGTTAAAGGAGCAGCATCATCACACCTTCCCCCTTAAAAAAAAAGAACCGTCATTATCCAAAGACGGCTTCATTTTAAAACCCCTTAATCTTACACTGTCAGTACACCTCTGTTTCTTATCCAAGTCTCAACAATGCGTCGGTAATCGTGGTTTCTCATCCTGCTACCTGCACAATTGTCATATGGAATGGCTGTAACAACAAGTTCCACCTAAACAGTCTGGAATTTTTGTCCTTAAATTTTTCCACAACCTAATTGGGTAATGATCAGTGTATATGATTGTCTCAGATGCATTTCTGTAAGATAAACATTGAAATATTGTAATGCCAACACAAGCTGAAAGCCTCCTTCTCAACTGTTGAATATTTCTGTTGATGAGTGTTCAGTTTCCTGGTGAAATACCCAAAAGTTATTTCTATTTTCTCATCGCCTTCCTGTAAGAGCACAACACCAACACCCATATCATTCACATCGACAGCCACATTGAATGGCTTTGCATAATTGGGTGTAGCTAACACTGGGGAAATGATTAACACAGCTTTCAGACTACCAAATTTCTTCTTGCAGTTTGCTGTCCACCGAAATCTCTTACCTTTCTTTAGCAATTCAGTGAGTGGAGCAGCCACCCTGTCAAAATTTGGTATGAATTTTCGATAAAATCTACTGAATCCCAGGAATCGCAATACTGCTGTTTTTGTCAATGGCAGGAAAACTCCCAATTGCCTTTGTTTTTGCATTCCGTGGGGCCAATTGTCCATGTGCAAAAACATGGCCCAGGAAGGTGAGTTGAGCTTTGGCAAATTCACTTTTAACCAGGTTTATCACCAAGCCTCCCTTTCAAAATCAATCAAATAATTCAGATATATGTTGTACATGTTCCTTCCATGTGTGACTAAAAATCACCAGGTCATCTGTATATATGACACAATTGGGTAATCAGCCAATGACCTTCTTGGTTAGTTTCTGAAATGCAGCTAGCGCATTTTTCATACCAAATGGTATAACGTTAAATTGATCCAGTCCATTTGGTGTCGCTTTTTCGGACAACGTTACCTGTCAGTACCCTCTGAGCAAGTGCAACTTAAAAATATGAGGTGCTTGTCCCATCTTTTCAACTCAGTCTTCCAAACATGGAATCGGATATATATCAGTCTTTGTGAATGCATTGACTTTTCAACAGTCCACACATAACCATTGGGTACCATCTGGTTTTGGCACCATTACTATGGGTGAGCTCCAGTCACTGTAACTCAATTCGATTTTGCCATCTTGGAGCATATGTTCAATCTCCTTTTTAACCTTCAGAGGGTTATGCCTCGAAGAATGTTGCTTAATCAGAACAACATCTCCTTTATCTGTATTATGCACAATTAGGTTAGTACTTCCCAGCTTATTTCCACATATATAATAGTAATGTGATAGTAATAACTCTTCCTGGTTATTTTGATTTTCTTCTGGAAGCTAACACAATAATTGATCCCAATTTTTGACAACTTCCTCATTGTTCAATTTAATTTGAGGAATATCTAATTCAGAAACCCCTGAACATAGTTCTTCCCTCTGTGTTGTAACCAATAACACAGTCTCCTCTTGCTTTCCTTCCCTAACAAAACGCCTTGAGACCATATTCACCATGACACACTCTATGAGATTTCTTTCTGTTTGGAGTCTGTGTCAAATAGTTCACCTCACTCAATTTCCTTTTGAGTTGATAAAGTTCACTAAAAATTATTTTTAAAGGTATCACTGGAAGTAGCACTTACACCTTATCTCCCATATCAAAATTGAGAGTTTCTGATTTGTTGTCTGCTTCCCATTTCATTGTATGCTGTAATACTTTTAAGTGCTAATGAGCCAATTCTCCTGCTCTATTTAATCGTTCCCTAAAATTTAACATGCAGTCCAAATATGCAGTTTCAGAATTCTGGGTTAGCAATTTCTCTTTAATCAATTTTCGCAGTTCTCTCACTTCTTGCCCAATAACTAATTCAAGTGGACTGAATTTTATCAATTCATTTGGCGCACCTCTGATGGCAAAAAATACAAACAGAATTCCCTTATCCCAATCCTGTGGATTGTCTTAACTGTAAGCACTCAATATGGTCTTTAATGTCTGATGCCACCTTTCTAGCGCTCTGCCCCTTTGGATGGTACACAGTAGGTTTGAATTGTTTTATTCCTAAGCTGTCCATAACTTCCCTGAATAAATTTAATTTAAAGTTTGACCCTTGTTCTGTTTGTATACCTGTTAGGTAGTCTGTATCTGGTGAAAGCTTTGACTAATTCCTCTACAAGCCTTTTAGCTGTGATTTTGTGTAATGGAATGGCCTGTGGAAATCCAGTGGAAATATCCATTATTGTTAACAAATAGCGATTCATACTTTTTGTTTTAGGTAGGGGTCCAACGGAATCAATTAAGATAAATGATTCCTCAGCTGCAGGAATGGGTATTAAAGGTGTGGGTTTCATTACTGCCTGTGGTTTTCCAATTACCTGATATATATGTCATGCCTGCCAAAATTCACCTACATCCTTATGCAGTCCAGGCCAGTAAAGATGTTTTTGTATTTTAGTTTGACATTTTCTCACCCCTAAATGATCTCCAACTGGTATATCATGCGCCGCCCGCAACACCTCCATTCTATAACTCACTGGCAATACGACTTGGTGAACTTCTGCCCATTTTTCATCTGCCTGAATATGTGATGGCTTCCACTTCCTCATTAAGACATAATTTCTAAGATAATAGCATACAGGAATACATGTAGATTCTTTCTCTGTGTATACCTTTTGATCCAATTGATTTAAATTTTCATCTTTCTGGATGTAAGTTTGCTCGCTGAGCTGGAAAGTTCATTTTCAGATGTTTCGTCACCATACTAGTGAGCCTGCAGTGAAACACTGGTGTTAGTGACCCACTTTCTGTTTATGTGTTTAGGTTTCCTTGGGTTGGTGATGTCATTTCCTGTTCTTTTTATTAGAGGGTGGTAAATGGGGTCAAAGTCAATGTGATTATTGATAGAGTTTAGTTTGGAATGCCCTGGTATACTAATGAGAGAGGGCCATGTCTTTTTGTGGCTAGTTGATGTTCATGTATCCTGGTGGCTAGTTTTCTGCCTGTTTGTCCAATGTAGTGTTTGTTACAGTTCTTGCAAGATATTTTGTAAATAACATTACTTTTACTAGTTGTCTGTATCGGGTCGTTCAAGTTCATTAACTATTGTTTTAGTGGTGGGTTTGTGGACTACCATGATGCCAAAAGGTCTGAATAGTCTGAAAGTCATTTCCAATATGTCTTTGATGTAGGGAAAGTGGCTAGAATTTTTGGATGCATTTTGTCTCCAACCAGAATGTTATCAACAAACACATTGACTTAGACCCCATTTACCACCCTCTGAGAAAAAGAACCAGAAATGACATCACACAGGAAATGACACCACCACAAGAAATGATATCACCAGCCCAAAGATATCTAAACACATATATAGAAAGTGGGTCACTAATACCAGTGCTTCACTGGAGGCTCACTGATGATGTCACCTAGTATGGTGACCTAATGTGTAAAAACGAACCTTCCAGCTCAGTGAGCAAGCTTACATCCAGTACCTCAATCTGAACTACAAATCTTCTCAAAACTCATTTTCACCTTTCTGCTGTAACTCGGTTAATTTATCTGAGCTAAAAATGTCTGCCTTGCATCTATTTGCTCCTGTTTTGTGTCAACCATTTGATCTTACAGGGTCTCTGCTAATTCCAACTTTCTTATCTGTACTCTTTTATCTCTCCTGGTGACTTTGTGACCTTGTTACCGCATAGTCAGGTAAAATCCCAGGATATGTGTCCTGCAATAGTTCAGTTGCCTGCATTTCCACTGGCTTTTCAACCACAATAGGTGGCACTCCCACATGTGAACCAGCTATATGGTTAGTAAGGACAAATCGTATTCCTGGAGCTGAGAGTTTGTCCAGTCCTCACTGGACATTCTCACATTCTACATAATTGAACACTTATTGTCTCCCTGTGAATTCCTAATACTAGCACCTTTTCTGGCAATAATTATTCAGAAGTAGGTATCTCCTTATCTTTCAATATCAAAGATTGAGATTACTACTCTAACAAAATTCACTGGCTTATCCTATTTTCCTACATCTGCCTTCCCAGTGCTTTTCCTAACCCAACAACACTTTGATTTCATGTGGCCTGTTTTATTGCAGTGAAAACACTGGAGCTTTTTAGCTTCTCTTTCTCCTTCAAGCGTTTCCTTCTTCCCCTGTGGTAAGTTATCCTCGTGATCATCACTGAAATCCACATGAGGATATATCAATTTCCCCAATTCCTATTCCTCACAGATTGAAATTGATTTTGGAAGCCAAACTTTGAGTTATGAACCAACTCATAATCATTAGCCATTTCACCTGCTGATCTTCCTGCTTTAACTCTCTGCTCTCCCACGGGTTCTCACTACACCAGCAACTCCTCCACAATAACTCTCATTCTAAGACTGTCATAGATTTGCTCTACTTTTAATCATTTTATCCACCTACCAAAATGAATTTAGCAGGTGGATAAGGGGATTAATCTTTTCAAACTCAAAGTAGGTTTGACCAGGATCCCCCTTAGATTCCTGAAAGACTGTCTGTAGGCTTCTGGCAGAAGTTCATATGCACTTAAGGTGGCTTTCCTCACTTCCTTATACGCCCAGATACCTCCTCTGATAGTGATGCAAATACCTTACTAGCTCTACGTACAAGTTTTGTTTGGATCAACAAAACCCCCATGGTCACTGGTCACTGCATTTGTTTAGCCACCTTTTCAAATGAGGTGAAAAAGGCTTCCACATCCTTCTCACCAAATTTAGGTAATGCATGAATATATTGAAACAGATCCTCACCAGGCCTTTGGCTGCCATGAATTTGCTCTGTTCCTCACTAAGCTTACCTCCAGCCCTCATCTCCATTCTCTTCAGCTGCCTTTCCTGATTAAGTGCCAGTTTCTGAAGTTCGACCTCCCTCTCTTTCTTCCTTTCCTCTATCTCCTTTTCCCTCTCTCATCTCTCTTTGTCTTTTTGTTTTTGTTCTTTTCCATTTCCTCTGCTTTTAACTGTAATTCAAAGCATTTCATTTCTGTTGCCCTTTCTTTGTCTTTTTCCTCTAACTCAAGTTGCTTCACTTTCAATTGAGTTTTAGCCATCTCTAAAGATTCTGATAGCATTCCCAGGAAATTCAAATGCTGAGCTTTTGCTGTAATTATCTCTCCTTTCCTCACGGAAGGAGGCAGCTCCAACCGCAGCTTGTCTGCTAATTCCAGCAGCTTGGCATTAATCACCTTTTCCACCCCCAAAACCCTCTCAGTGACTGAAAGAGCCGGTCTTATCCCAAGCACTGATTAAACCAACTGAATTCAATTCCCAGAAAAGACACTAACACTGACCACTCGCTGTCTTCGAATCCAGCAATCTAATTCCAAATTGGAATGATAGAATAAATCCCGCAAAGAGTCCCCAATCTGTTATGGATCAAGCCAGACATGTTGGAACCAGTATCTCGTAAAACACTTTTGAAAAACAACCAAGGACAATACATGCTTAAAGGAGCAGCATCAACACAATTGTACCAATCTACACCAATTCCTCTGGCAGCTCATTCCATTCAATACCACCCTCTGCATGAAAATATTGACCTATAGGTCCCTTTTAAATCTTTCCCTCTCACCTTAAATTTTTACCCTCCAGTTTTGTACTCCACTACCCCGGGGAAAAGATCTTGTGTATTTGTGCTACTCATGCTCCTCATGATTTTATAAGCATCTTTGAGGTCACCAACACTCTATGAGCCACCAACAGTCTAGGGAAAACAGCCCCAGTCTATTCAACCTCTCCCGATAGCTCAAATCCTTCAACCCTGGCAAAATCGTGGTAAATCTTTTCTGAACCCTTTCAAGTTTAACAACATTCAGGACGACCAGAATTAGATGCAGTATTCCAATAGTAGCCTAACCAATATCCTGTACAGCCCCAACATGAACTCCCGATTCTTATACTCAATGCATTGACCAATAAAGGCAAGCATACCAAATGCCTTTACTGTCCTATCGACCTGTGACCCCACTTTCAAGGAACTAACGAAACTGCACTCCAAGTTCTCTTTGTTCAGCACCTCACATTTATCTAAATTAAACGCCATCTGCCACCCCTTGGCCCATGAGCCCATCTGATTGAGATTTTGTTTTACTCAGAGGTAATCTTCACTGTCTAATAAACTTTCAATTTTGGTGTCATCTGCAAACTTACTAACCATACCTCCCATATTCACATTCAAATTATTTATATAAATGGTGAAAAGAAGTGGACCCAGCACCGATCTTTGTGGCACACTGTTTGTTAAAGGCCTCCAGTCTGAAAAACAACCCTCCACCACCACCCTCTGTCTTCTGTATCCAAATAGCTAGCTCTCCCTGTATTCCATGACATCTAACATTGCTAACTAGCCTCCCATGGGGAACCTTGTCGAACGCCTTACTGAAGCCCATATAGATCACGTCTACCACTCTGCCCTCATTAATCCTCTTTGTTAATACTTCAAAAAACTCAATCAAGTTAGTGAAAACTAATTTCTCAGGCACAAAGCCATGTTGACTATCCTTAATCAATCCTTGCCTTTCCAAATACAAGCAATCCTGACCCTCAGGATTCCCTACAACAATTTGCCCACTACTAATATTCAGCTCAGCGGTCTCTAGTTCCCTGGCATTTCCTTCCCATTTATCTTAAATAATGGCACCATGTTAACCAACCTACAGTCTTCCAGCACCTCATCTGTGGCTGTCGATGATATAAATATCTCAGCAAGGGGCCCAGCAATCACTTCTTTAGCTTCCAACAAAGCTCTATGGTATACTTGATCAGGTCCGAGGGATTTATTCACCTTTACGCGTTTTAAGACATCCAGCACTCCCTCCTCTCAAATATGGATATTTTTCAAAATATCATTACTTATTTCCCTGCATACTCTATTTTCCATGTCCTCCTCCATAGTAAACACTGATGCAAAATACCCCTTTAATATCTCCCCTGTCATCTGCACTTCCACACATAGGCTGCCTTGCTGATCTTTGAGGGGCCTTACTCTCCCCCTCGTTACCCATTGTCCTTCATGTATTTGTAGAATCCATTTGGATTCTCCTTCCCCTATTTGCCGAAGCTATCTCATGGCGCCTTTTTGCCCTCCTGATTTCCCGTTAAATATACTCCTTTTGCCTTTATAGCCTTCTCAGGATTCTTTTTATGTCTTCTGTCTATACCTGACATATGCTTCCTTCTTATTCTTAACCAAAACCTCAAATTCTCTGGTCATCTAGCATTCTCTCCACGTATCAGACTTGCCCTTCATCCTGAAAGATATATACGGTCTCTGGACTCTCATTATCCCTTTTTCTAGCTGTCCCTTTACCTGCAAACATCCATCTTCAATCAACTTTTGAAAGATTTTGCTTAATGCTGTCAAAATTGGCCTTTCTCCAATGTAGAACTTTAATGTTTAGATCCAAACTATCGTTTTCCATCACTATTTTAAAACTAATACAATTATGGTCACTGGCCCAAACATGTTCCCCCATTGACAGGTCCGTCACCTGCCCTGCCTTATTTCCCAAGAATAGATCATGTTTTGCACCTTCTGTTAGTAAGTACATTCACATACTGAATCAGAAAATTTTCTTGTGCACTTTGAACAAATTCCTCTCTATCCAAGCCCATTCACCCAAACACTACGGCATTCCCAGAGTACATTTGAAAAGTTATTATTCTTACAGATAACTGAGATCCCCTTACAAATTTGTTTCTCAATTTCCTGCTGACTGTTGTTGGGTCTACAGTACAATCCCGGTAAGTTGATTACCCTTTTCTTATTTCTCGATTTCACCCAAATAACCTCCCTGGATATATTCCCTGGAATATCCCCCCAGGAACCACCATAATGTTATCTAATCAAAAATGCCACTCCCCCTCCTCTCTTCCCCTCCTTTCTATCCTTCCTCTTGCATCTATACCCTGGAACTTTAAGCTGCCAGTCCTGTACGTTCCTGAGCCACATATCTGGAATTGCTATGATATCCCAGTCCCACATTCCCAACCATGCACTGACAGCAGCTGCCTTATCTGTTAGGCCTCTTGCAGTGAAATAAATGTAGTTTTATTTATCAGTCCTACCTCGTTCTCTGCTTTGTTTCTACCTGCCCTGACTATTTGAATCACACCGTTTCCGAACTGCACCAGTATCAAACTGTTCTCTTTCCTCACTATCTGAATGATTCTTCCCTCCACACCCCCTTTTTTATAAATCCTCCTGAGCAGCTCTGGCAAATCTCCCCACGAGGATCAGTTCCCTTCCAATTCAGGTGCAATCCATCCTTTTTATACAGGTCACTTCTACCCCAGAAGATATCCCAATGATACGAAAATGTGAATCCTTCTTCCCTAAACCAGCTCCTCACTCACACATTTATCTGCTCTATCTTCCTCCTCCTACCTTCACTAGCTCATGGCACCAGGATTAATCCACTCTTAATCCACAGGATTAATTACTGCACTCAAGGACCTACTTTTAAATTCCTGCCTAACTTCCTGTATTCTCTCCTCAGAATCTCATCCTTTTTTCTTCCTATGTTGTTAGTTATAAGAATATTCCTGCTGGTCCCTCTGCACTTTGAGCATATTCTCTATCCTCTCCAAGATATCCTTGATCCTGGCACAAGGGAGACAACAGGGAGAAAGTGAGGACTGCAGATGCTGGAGACCAGAGTTGAAGACTGTGGTGCTGGAAAAGCACCACTGGTCAGGCAGCACCCAAGGGGCAGGAGGGTCGACGTTTCTAGCATATGCTCTTCATCAGGAACAACATTCGAAAGTCAACTCTCCTGCTTCTTGGATGCTCCCTGCTTGGCTGTGCTTTTCCAGCACCACACTCTTCAACCAGGGAGGCAACACACAATTCTGATGTCTCACTGTCGGCCATAGAAATGTTTGTCTTTGTCTCTGACTAGAGGGTCCCCTTTGTTATATTAGAGCCAGTCTTGGTACCAAAGACTTGGATGTCAGTGCTACATTCCCTTGAGAGTCCATCACCCTCTTTATTTTCCAAAACAGCATAACTTGTTTGAGATGGGGACGACCACAGGAGACTCCCTTATTACCTGCCTCCTGCTTCTATCTTTCCTGGATGTAACCCAACTAACTCTCTCCATGGAATTGCCATCTATCACATCCCCTAGCTCCTGTAACTTCCTCATTGCTTGAACTACTTCTCCAACCAATCAATGTGATCCAATAGGAATCGCAACCGAACGCACTTCCTGCTGACATAATCATCAGTAACATGGAAACTGACCCTAATCTCCCACATCAACAGGAAGAGCACATAACTCTACTAAAGGCCATCTTTGCACCCTAACTATCTACAGACCCAGAAAATAGTAAAGTCTTACTGATCTAAAAATACAGATCAGTACCCATCCTTTTATATTTTAAAAGTCTAATCAAGAGAGACATCTCAATAAAAACCTATAAAGTGGTGGATGCGGGCACAGTTACAATGTTTAAGGAACACTTAGATAGTTCAGATCTATATTCAGCATGAATTGGTTGAACTGAAGGGTTTGTTTCCATGCCATTTGACTCTGAGGAAATATGGTTTTTGACGCTGAGTTAATGTGATCTGGGATGCACAAAAAACAAAGTAATTTTAAAATCACGGGCAGAATACACATGCTCTCCAATGGTCTGTAATCAGTATTTTTTGTGATGCAAGAGAAGTAATTTTTTTTCAGAGTACACAAAGAAGATCACTGACTCACAGACTGAACTAAACAAAAGGCCCTCACACTGAATGATAAGATACAGATGAGGGTAATGAACTGTTACAGTTTATAATTATTCCAGTGCCTGATTTATGATATATGTAGCAGGCCTATAGTTTCTTTGGTAACTTTGATGCATTAAAATCAAGACTGGAGTCTTGTAAAATGAAACATTCCTCAACAGGCTGTGAGTATTCTTGTCAAATTTCAGGGAGGTTGGATCTCAGGTGAACCTGTACCACTGAACAGTTTGTGGGGAGTCCTTCTGTGTTGAGATCTTCCAATTTCAAAGTGTTCCTGGTAAATCATTTTGACTATTTGGAGACTTGCAGCCAGATAATGATTGGTTCTCAATGATTGGAGCACTGAATATCAGTCCATTTTCTTCTTTTGACTAACAAACAGCTACTGGCTGATTTGAGAAGGAGGTCTGTGACTGGTGGAGTGCCTCAGGAGGCAGTGCTGGGCTCATTACTGTTTGTTATCTATATCAGTGATTTGGATGAGAATGTACAAGGCATGATTACTCAATTTGCTTATGATATTAAAATACCAGGTATCGTGAACAGTGAGAAATTGCAGCAGGGCCTTGATCATCTGGGGAAGTGGGCTGAGAAATGACAAATGGAGTTTTCTTTTTATAAATAAGTATGAGGTATTGCATTTTGGAAGGTCAAATCAATGTAGCAGTTTCATAATGAGTGGTGGAAAATAGTGGAACAGGGGGATCTTGGAGTTCAGGTTCACAGTTCTCTGATAGTTGAGTCATAGGTAGACAGGGCAGTGAAGAAGGCTTTTGGCACACTGGTCTGCATCAGTCAGGGCATTGAGTGCAGAAGTAGGGAAGTTACATTGCAGTTAAACAGAACATTGGTGAGGCTGCATTTAGAATGATAGAGTCATAGAGATGTTCAGCATGGATATAGACCCTTCAGTCCAGCTTGAGCTGAAAATGTGTTGCTGGAAAGGCGCAGCAGGTCAGGCAGCATCCAAGGAGCAGGAGAATCTATGTTTCGGGCATGAACTCTTCTTCAGGAATTCCTCACTTTCTCCTTCAGTCCAGCTTGTCCATGCTGACCAGATATCCCAACCTAATCTAGTCCCATTTGCCAGCACTTGGCCCATATCCCTCTAAACCCTTCCTACCCATATACTCATCCAGATACCTTTTAAATGCTGTAATTGTATCAGCCTCCACCACTTCATCTGGCAACTCATTCTATACACGCAAAAAGTTTCCCCTTAGGTCCCTTTTATACCTTTCCCCTCTCACCCTAAACATATACCGACTAGTTCTGGACTCCACAATCCCAGGGAAAAGACTTTGTCTATTTATCCTATCCTCATGATTTTATAAACTTCCAGAAGGTCAACCCTCAGCCTCCAACGCTCCAGGGAAAACTGCCCCAGCGTATTCAGCCTCTCCCTGTAGCTCAATCCTCCAACCCAGTACTTACTTTACAAGGCAAATTAGCATCTCATCTATTGATACAACCTTTGTTTCTTTCATCTTTCCTCAGTGTTGAAAACAATTATAATTTTGGGAAGGAAAATCTGGCACAGTTCAATTTTAACCAGAACCAAAACCTGACTCAGTTGTTATAATGCGCATGGATGAATTCTACCAGATAAAATGGACTGTGAAAAAGTAGTTCCTGATCTGGCTGACTGCTTAACCACAAACCTTGAATTACACATTTTAACAAGTTTGAATTTTCAGATATGTTCTGGGTTTTACAACCTGTAAACGGCAATGGACATTTAAAAATGTACCAAAGTATGCAAACAAAGAAATAAGCAGAAGTTTAAAAGACAGTTTACACCAAACTGTTACTTGTCATCTCCCAACAACAACTGGCATTGAAATAACAAAAACACCTCAAAGTGCTTTGGAGGGAGCACTTCTAAAAACAGAATTCGACTGAACACTACAAGGTGGTATTATACAATACTTGGTTTCAGACAGTCATTACCTGAAAGGATTAACTGATTCTGTGAGATAAGTGCTAACCATCAAGGTACAATAGCAATTTTGGGAGGAACTAACCTGTGTTCATCCATTTTCAGGATATCTCAAAGTTATTCAGATGCTGCGTTCACGTAGCTAACAGTAATAGATATTTAATCTTAATTAAGTCCAATGTATTTTCGAGATAATGGAACTAGGTAATAGAGTATTGAGTTCAGTTTTTGTCACCTTGTTATAGGAAGGGTGTTATTAAACCGGACAGTGCAGATGAAATTTACAAGGGTGTTGCCTGGACTCAATTGTCTAAGTAAAAAGGAGAGGTTGGACAAGCTAATGTTTTTTTCTTTGAGTGTAGGAGACTGAGGTGTATAAGATCATAAGAGGCAAGGATAGGGTAAATGCATTCTGTCTTTATTCCCAGGGCTGGGGAATCAAGGACTTGAGAACATCAGTTTAAGGTTAGTGGGGAAAGAATAAAAGGGAACCTGAGGGGCAACCTTTTTACACAGAAGATGGTATGCATATGGAATGAGCTGGCAGTGTAAGTGGTTGAGGTGGGAATGTTAACAACATTTAAAAAGCATTTGGACAAATACATAGATAGGAAAGGTTTAGAAGAATACAGGCCAAGTGCAGAGAAATGGGATTAATGTGGACAGACATTTTGGTCAGCATGGACTAATTTGGGCTAAAAGACCTGTCCCTATGCTGTAGGACTCTACTGGATTCAATATGTGGATGTACCTACTAGAGAAAGTGCAAACGTGACCTACTCTTGGGGTGACTGAGATGTCACCTTGGGGTCAGCAATCATGATTCTATCAGTTTTAAAATAGTGATGGAAAAGCATACACCAGATCTAAAAGTTGAAGTTCTAAATTGGAGGAAGGGTAATTTTGACGGTATTAGGCAAGAACTTTCAAAACCTGACTGGGGGCAGATGTTCACAGGTAAAGGGACAGCTGGAAAATGGGAAACCTTCAGAGATAAGATAACGAGAGTCCAGAGACAACATATTCCTGTTAGCGAGAAAGGAAAGGCTGCTAGGTGTAGGGAATGCTGGTTAACAAAAGAAATTGAGGGTTTGGTTCAGAAAAAGAAGGAAGAATATGCCAGGTATAGACAGATAGATCGAATGGATCCTTAGGAGAGTATAAAGGCAGTAGAAGTTTAGTTAAGAGGGAAATCAGGAGGGAAAAAAGGGGACATGAAATAGCTTTGGCAAATAGAGATAAGGAAAATTCAAAGGGTTTTTACAAATACATTAAGGACAACGGTTAGCTAGGGAGAGAATAGGGCCTCTCAAAGATAGCATTTTGCATCAGTATTTACTGTGGAAAAGGACATGGAAGATATAGAACGTAAGGAAATAGATGGTGACATCTTGAAAAATGTCCACATGACAGAGGAAGAAGTGCAGGATGTCTTGAAACGCAGAAAGGTGGATAAATCCCCAGGACCTGATCAGGTGTACCCTAGAACTCTGTGGGAAGCTCGGGAAGTAATTTCTAGGCCTCTTCTGAGATATTGTATCATTGATAGTCACAGATGAGGTGCCGGAAGACTGGAAGTTGGCTAACGTGGTTTGTTTAAGAAAGGTGGTTTACGAAAGGCCTGGAAACCATAGACTGATGTCAGTGGTGGGCAAGTTGTTGGAGGGAATCCTGAGGGACAGGATGTATATGTATTTGGAAAGGCAAGGACTGATTAGGGATAGTCAACAGGGTTTTTTGCATGGGAAATCATGTCTCACAAACTTGATTGAATTTTTTGAAGAAGTAACAAAGAGAATTGATGAGAGCACAGTGATCTATATGGACTTCAGTAAGGCGTTCGACAAGTTTCCCCATGGGAGACTGTTTTGTAACCATGAGAGAACTAGCCATTTGGATATAGAACTGGCTCAAAGGTAGAAGACAGAGTGTGGTGGTGGAAAGTTATTTTTCAGACTGGGGGCCTGTGACCAGTGGAGTGTCCCAAAGATTGGTGCTGGGTTCACTACTTTCCGTTACTTACATAAATGATTTGGATGTGAATGTAGGAGATATGGTTCGTAAGTTTGCAGTTGACACCAAAATTGGAAGTGTGGTGGACAGCGAAGAAGGCTCCCTCAGATTACAACGGGATCTTGATTAAATGGGCCAATGGACTGAGAAGTGGCAGGTGGTGTTTAGATAAATACAAGGTGCTGCATTTTGGGAAAGCAAATCTTAGCAGCACTTATACACTTAATGGTAAGGTCCTAGGGAGTGTAACTGAGCAAAGAGACCTTGGAGTGCAAGTTCATAGCTCCTTAAAAGTGGAGACCCAGGTAGATAGGATAGTGAAGAAGGCATTTGGTATGCTTTCCTTTATTGGTCAGAGTATTGAGTACAGGAGTTGGGAGGTCATATTGCAACTGTATAGGACATTGGTAAGGCCACCTTTGGAATATTGCGTGAAATTCTGGTCTCCTTCATTTTCGGAAAGATGTTGCAAAACTTGAAAGTGTTCAGAAAAGATTTACAAGGATGTTGCCAGGCTTGGAGGATTTGAGCTATAGGGAGAGATTGAATAGGCTGACGCTGTTTTGCCTTGAGCGTCAGAGGCTGAGGGGTGACCTTATAGAGGCTTATAAAATCATGAGGGGCATGGATAGGACAAATAGACAAAGTCTTTTCTAGTTCTGGTGTTCTAGGTTTATGGTGAGAGGGAAAAGATGTAAAAGAGACCTAAGGAACAACTTTTTCACGCAGAGGGTGGTACCTGAATGGAATGAGCTGCCAGAGGAAGTGGTGCAGGCTGGTACAATTGCAACATTTAAGAGGCATTTGGATGGGTATATGAATGGGAAGGGTTTAGAGGAATATGGGCTGGGTGCTGGCAGGTGGGACTAGATTGGGTTGGAATATCTGGTCGGCATGGACGGGTTGGACCGAAGGGTCTGTTTCTGTGTTGTATAACTCTATGACTCTATTACTATGACATGGTTTCTTCATGTCACTTTTCCAAGTTCGAAGTCCCAATCCAAAATAAGGGGTAGTGTTTATGCTGATTCCAAAACCCTGCATTATTAAATACATTTGATTGTTATCCAGTTTAGTTCAGATGAGAAATCCATTGTAATATCATCTAAAGTTAATAGTGTCCTTTCACGTATCTGACACAGATTGAATTTGTTCACTATTTGTTTACTATGACGTCCCAGATGGCCTCCTATTTCAGGTACGGCAGTTTCTCCTCCCACGTGGTCAACAGTGCCCTACAGCGCATCTCTTACACTTTCAGCACCTCCGCCTTTGAACCCCACCCCTTGAACCGTAACAAGGATAGAGCTCCTCTCGTCCTCACCTTCGAACTCACTAATCTCTGAATACAATGTATTGTCCTCTGCCATTTCCATCACCTACTCCGTGACTACCTGGTCAGGTCCACGTCCCCCTACAACCCACCCTCCCTTCCTGGCACTTTCCCCTGCTACCACAGGAACTGTAAAACCTGTGCCCACACCTCCTCCCTCACCTCTAAAGGGGCCTTCCACATCCATCAAAGTTTTACCTGCACATCCACTAATATAATTCATTGTATCCATTGCTCCCGATGCGGTCTCCTCTACATTGGGGAGACTGGGTGCCTCCTGGCAGAGCGCTTTAGGGAACATCTCCGGGACACCAGCACCAATCAACCACACTGCCCCATGGCCCAACATTTCAACTCCCCCTCCCACTCTGCCGAGGACATGGAGGTTCTGGGCCTCCTTCACCGCCACTCCCTCACCACCAGACACCTGGAGGAAGAACGCCTCATCTTCCGCCTTGGAACATTTCAACCCCAGGCCATCAATGTGGACTTCAACAGTTTCCTCATTTCCCCTTCTCCCACCTCACCCTAGTTCCAAACTTCCAGCTCAGCACTGTCCCCATGACTTGTCCGGACTTGTCCTACCTGCCTATCTTCTTTTCCACCTATCCACTCCACCCTCTCCTCCCTGACCTATCACCTTCATCCCCTCCCCCACTCACCCATTGTACTCTATGCTACTCTCTCCCCACCCCCACCCTCCTTTAGCTTTTCTCTCCACGCTTCAGGCTCACTGCCTTTATTCCTGATGAAGGGCTTTTGCCTGAAATGTCGGTTTCACTACACTTTGGATGCTGCCTGAACTGCTGTGCTCTTCCAGCACCACTAATCCAGAATCTGGTTTCCAGCATCTACAATCAGAGTCCACTGCACCAAAGATATTCCCCTCCCCACCCTTATCAGCATTCCGTAGAGACTATTCCTTCCGCGACTCCCTTGTTAGGTCCACGCGCCCCACCAACCCACCCTCCACTCCTGGCACCTTCTCTTGCCACCACAAGAGGTGTAAAACCAGCATTCACACCTTCCCCCTCACCTCCATCCAAGGCCCCAAAGGATCCTTCCAGCAGAGATTTTTCAGCACGTCCAAACACCTTATCTACCGTTCCCGTTGCTCTTGATATGGTCTCCTCTACATTGGGGAGACAGGATGCCAACTCACAGAATGTTTCAGAGAACATCTCTGGGACATACGCACCAAAAGCCCCACCACCCCGTGGCCGACCACTTCACCTCCCCCTGCCACTCTGCCAAGTATGTGCAAGTCCTCAGCCTCCTCCACACCAAATCCAAGCCACCTGACTCCTGGAGTAAGAAGGCCTCATTTTCCACATTGGGACCCTCCGACCACATGCATCAACATTGTTTCCACCAGTTTCGTCATCCCCTATCCCCATCTCATCCCAGATCCAACTCTCCAATTCGGCACCACCCTCTTGATCTGTCCATCTTCTTTCCTACCTATCCGCTCCACCCTCCCCTCCGAACTATCACATTTCCCCCACCTCCATCTGCCGATCACCTTCCAAATTACCTTCCCCCTAGCCCCACCTCCACCCTCCTATTTTTCTCCTCGCCCCCTTCTCCCCTCCCCACATTCTCGATGAAGGACGTATGTCTGAGATATGAAGGACATATGTCCTGCTCTTCAGATGCTGCCTGACCTGCTGTGCTTTTTCAGCTTCACACCTTTTGACTCTGATCTCCAGCATCTGCAGTCCTCACTTTCTCCTAGGAAACAAATAGCCAGACCATAAATTCCACTGTCCTTTTATGTTGGTCCTTCCTTAAACAAACAGGTTTGTGAACTCTCTGGACGTTTATTCATATTTAGTTAGGTACCTCGAATGCCAAAGGATTTTTAGCAGCAATCACCGAACGTATAAAAGGTTATTTTAATAGCTTGTTAGTGTCCAGTATTCAAAGGTATTTATTTGCTGCCCTCTCCTCCTTGGTTGTAGAGGTCGTGGATTTAGAAGGTGCAGTTGAAGGAGCTTTGGCAAGTTGCTGCTGTGCATAATGCAGATGTTGCATAGTAAACATGTAGACTGCTGTTACTGAACGTTGGTGATTGTTGATGGAATTTGACGGGCTGCTTTGTCCTGGCAAGTATTGTGTTTTGGCATGATTGAAGCTACACCGAGCAAAGTATCAGATTCCTGATTTTGTCTGGGATTTGGAGACACGGGAGGTAAGTTACTTGGAATTACAGAGTTATCATGGTACAGAAGAAGGTCATCTGGCCCATTGTGTCTGCACTCGCTCTCTAAATGAGCTTCATAACTCATTGCTATTCTCCTGCCTTTTTCTCACCACCCATTTGCATTTTGATAGTAATCCAGTGACGTTTTAAATGCATCAATTGAACATACTTCCATCATCCTTCCAGACAGTCTATTCCAAACCTAACGAATCACCCTGCGAAAAATTTTTTTTTTCACAAGACGTTTGCTTCTTTTGCAAATCACTCTAAGTCTGTGCAGCCCCTTTCTCAAGATTTTTATGAGCAGGAACAGTTTCTCACTACCAAAAGAGAAAATGCTGGACAATCTCAGCAGGTCTGGCAGCATCTGTAAGGAGAGAAAAGAGCTGACGTTTCGAGTCTAACTGACCCTTTGTCAAAGCTTTAAAAAGGGAGAAATAGGGAGGTATTTATAGAGGCTGAGAGAAGGTGAGTCATGGCTCCAGAAGCAAAGGTAGCAAGAAAGAGGTGATAATGACATTGCATAGAGAGATTATAGGGAGATTAAGAGCTGTGAATGACCAAAGCTGAAGCCAGTGCTATGGGGGGGATGGATGAAGCAGATGCAAAATGGAAAACAGGGGAGAAGGGTAGCAAAGGGGGAAGAGGAGAGAAAGAAGGGGATGAGAGAGTGGGGAGCGAGAGAAAGAGAGACAATCAAGAAAGAGATACAGAATAGTGAAAAAAAATTTAAAAAGGATAAATGAAATAAAAGTACAGAGCAGAATGAAAACAGAGGGGTCAAGATGGGATAATCATCTGAAGTTGTTGAAGCTGTAACGTGCCTAGTCGGAAGATGAGATGCTGTTCCTCCAGTTTGTGCTGAGCTTCGCTGGAACATTGCAGCAGGCCAAGGACAGACATGTAGATTCGATTACTTACAGTGTAGAAACAGGCCCTTTGGCCCAACAAGTCCACACCGACCCTCCAAAGAGCAACCCACCCAGACCCATTCCCCTACATTTACCCCTTCACCTAACACTATGGGCAATTTAGCATGGCCAATTCACCTAACTTGCACATCTTTGGACTGCGGGAGGAAACTGGAGTACCTGGAGGAAACCCACGCAGACACAGGGAGAACGTGCAAACTCCACACAGAGAGTTGCCTGAGGCAGGAATTGAACCCAGGTACCTGGTGCTGTGAGGCAGCAGTGCTAACCACTGTGCCACCGTGCCGTGGGCTTGGGAGCAGGATTGTGTGTTGAAGTGGCAAGCCATGGGAAGGCCCACAGTTTCTCACTATCTATTCTGAATAAGTTCTTCATGATTTTCAAATCTTTGATCAAATCCCCTCTTAGTTGGCTCCTCTCCTAGAAAAACAATCCCATTGTTTCCAAACAATCCTCAGAACTGAAATTTCTCATTCTTGGAGTCACTCTTGTAAACTCCTTCTGCACTCTCTCAATTGCACTCACATCATTCCCAAAGTGTGGCACCCAGAACTTTATACAGTACTCCAATTGAGCTTTAACACTTTTATCCCTTACCTAACACTAGGGGCAATTTAGCGTGGCCAATTCACCTGACCTGCACATCTTTGGACTGTGGGAGGAAACCGGAGCACCCGGAGGAAACCCACGCAGGCACGGGGAGAACGTACAAATTCCACACAGTCGGGAATTGAACCCGGGTCTCAGGCGCTGTGAGGCAGCAGTGCTAACCACTGTGCCACCGTGCCGCCCAGGAGTTGTACAGCTTACAGGAGGTGCTGTACAGGAGGTGCTGTACATCGTGCAATCATTACCAAATATCCCACATTCAGTCGATCGAGGCATTAATGTCAAAGATTGTCACTCTCATTTAACCTCTGGAGTTCAGTTCCTTTGTCCACATTTGAACCAAGGTTGTAATGAGGTCAGCAACCCAAACTGGGCGTCATTGAGCAGATTATTGCTGAGCAGGTGCTTATTGACAGCACTGTTGATGACACCTTGTATCACTTTACTGATGATTGAAAGTTGGACTGATGGGACGACATTTGAATTGGGTTGAATTTGTCCTGTTTTTGTGTCCTTGACATGTCTTTATAGTTTTCCACATTGCCGGGTAGATGCCAGTACTGTATCTGTACTAGAATAGCTTGACTAAAGGAGCAACAACTTCCTATGTATTCTTTCGATCAAGTGTTTTCCTTCAGCTGGATGAAGAAGATTTTCTTTAGCAATTAGAACTCAGGCATCCTAAGCCATTGTCCGACCAGCAAATTTGGTTTTACATGATCAAGGACTCGATTTTGATGTTGTTAGCTGCTTCAAAGACATTAATGTCAGTATCAGGGAGAGATGAGGACCTAGTGGTAATATCGCCAGACAATTAATCCAGAGCAAGAGACTGGGGTTCACATCTCGCCATGGCAGATAGTGGAATTTGAATTCAACTTTTAAAAAGTTGAGAACTAAAATCAACTGATGACCATGAAGCTATTGCTGATTGTCATAAAGACCATCTGGCTCATTAATGTCCTTACCTCATCTGGTCTACATGCCATTGAGCCCCACAGCAATGTCGTTGACTCTCAACTGCCCTCTGAAATGGCTCCATAAGGCACTCAGATCAAGGGCAACTAGGGATGGACAATAAACACTGGCCAGTCGGCAATTCCCCAGTGCCACAAGTGAATTTTAAAAAAAGTATGCCTATCCTCCCAGTTGATGCAGAGAATCCATCTCAAAGAGCAATGATAATATTAGTCATGGGTCATGAAGAGGTGCCTATATGTAGTCCAAGTTTCTAAGCCATGTTGAAGAGTCAGAAGGATGACTGTCTTGTACACAAAGATCTTGGTATCAGTATGGATGTCACAGTCATTGAAGTCTCTTATCTTTAGATGCCCAAAGGTGATGCTTGAAGATTGGATGCAGTGTTCAATCTCTTCATCACTGTTAGGCTTAGATGAGAGGTTGTTTCCCAGGTAGGGGAAATGTTCCACTTTGGGGGGATTTCTCCATTGATCTTCATGGAGAAATGGACTAGAACTTCACTATGGATAGGTTGGTAAAGGATTTGAGTCTTCTTGAGATTGAGGCAGACACTAATTCTTTGGTATGTTTCTGCGAGAAGGTATTAAATGACATTTCTCTTCCAAGAGACAGAAGGTAACCTTATCATCTGCAAACTGAAGTTTCACAAGCCCGGTCAGTGTCATTTTCTTCTGGATTTCAACTGATTGAGGTTGGCAAGTTTTCAACCCATCCTACAGACAATGGTCCACACCAGTGGGAAACCTGTTCCTTGACAAGATGAAAAATAGTGGCTGTGGAGAGAAAAGGGTGGGGCAATGATGCATCCCTGCCTAAACCCTGTCTTGACCTCAAAGGATTCTATCATATTACTGCCAGTGAGGACATCTTGTCAGGGAGGACATAAAAGATGTTGATGAATTTCACTGCATATCTAGCCTTTGCCAATCTTCTCTAGCACTTCTGACTGAGTCAGAAACCTTGTTCGGGTTAATCAGGCCATATAAAGAGGTTGGTGTTGTTCTTGACTTGTTCTTGTCACTTGGTGTTGGCATCACCATCCATGCGGTTAGCATTAACCAGAAGCTGAACTGAACTAGTGTTATGGACATTTCAAGAAGGGAGATCAGACGCTAACTTTGCTAGTTGTTTTAAGTGGGTATAAAGCGAGTACTCCAGGAGTGAATCAGCTGGTCAAACCACTTAGTTTTAAAAAAAACAGAATTTATTTCCAAGATTATTAATGAAACACAAACAACAAAACAGAATACCGAATAACTTATCCTATCCGAAAACCCAACAGACTATCCCAACTTAATGATGCTGTTCCAGATACTTGCAGCAATCCCCATAATCATCCCTTGGCACAAAAGGTAAAATCAAATACAAGTTCTTAGAGGATAGATGTCAAAGATAGAGTACCAGTGTGGACCTGCTTCTGTGGGTCCAGCAGCCTTTCTTCACACTAATGCTAAGAAAAAACAAAGCAGAATAAAGCTGAGCTATGAGAACTGGCCACTCCCCTTTCAAAGTGGTTTTTAAACTTGAAAGCCTTCTACCTGGGGCAGTATCTGTTAGCTATTATCAAATTGGCCCTATAACCAAGATTTTTATCTTAGACGTTTTAGAGTCTGTATCGTTTACGACCTGTCTGAAATAAAATATACCAAGGACTACATAACCTTGTTAAAGGAGCAGCTTTGCCACACTAGCCATATAAGGACTGTGTTAACAAGAACATGTCGGACGCCAAGAAAACTGAAGTGAGTAACTCATCTCCTGTCTCCCCAAAGCTGATCCAATATCTAAAGGCATAAATTAGGAGTGTAATGGTATTCACCATACTTCTTGGGTGATTGCAGTGCCAATAATGCATAAAAGGTCTGACTCCATCCAAAACAAAACAGTCTACTTTATTGGTACCATATTCACAAATATCCACTCCTTCCACTGCCCGATGCTCAGTATTAGCAGTGTGTACCATCTGCAAGATGCACTGCAGAAACTCACCAAGGCTGCTGAGACAGCACCTTCCTAACCCATGACCATTTCCATCTATAAACACAAGAGCAGCTAAAATATGAGACTACCACCACCAAACCACTCACCATCCTGATTTGGAAATATATCACCATTTTTTCAGTGATGCTGGTTCAAAATCCTGGAATTCCCTCCCTAACATCATTGGTCCATCCACAGCAAATGGACTGCAGCTCAACACCACATTCTCAACATCAGCTAAGGATGAGAATAAATATTGGCCCAGTTAGTGGTGCTCACATCTAGTGAATTATTAAATATCTTCCTTAAATTGAGTTGGTATTCCCTAGTGTCTCAAAGAATGAGATGTGATCTCCATTTAAATTTCCAAGATGCTAGGGGGGGTTGTGGGGTTGAGAGGATAGACGCTAAACCATCGTTGTCCTCAGCTGGCAAATCTAGAACCTGTGCCAGATTCTTTGGATTGAGGGTTTGGAGAAGTTTGGAGATGAGGAGAAATTACTTAGCACAAGGAGAGAGGAATCTTTAGATTTCTCTGTCCCAGAGTGTTTTGGAGCTTTTTCACAGTTGAGTATATTAAGGCTTGGACATTTAGGTTTGTGGTGTCTCAGGAAATTAAGGGATATTAGGAGTATGTAGGAAGCTAAGTTGAAACCAAGGCTAGCTATAAGTGTAATGAATGGTGGAGCAGACTCAATGGACCACACACATTTATTTCCTATGTATCCTCCTGCTTGACCCAAGACTGATCGTCTGGCTTGATAGTCATGATAGATCGAGGGATATATTGGATCATGAGATTGCAAATTGTGTTTCAGTATAATTCTGCTGGTGGTGGTGGTATGTGGAACCTCATAAATGAGTTGCTGGATTTGTTTGAAGTTTTCCTCATTTCACATGGTGATAGTGGTATGTAACCTGACAGACTAAACTCCCAGGCCAATTCCCTCCTGACTATTGTTGATGGGACAAGGCTTACCTAGAGATGGTGTTGAAGGTGTCTGAGATGCTGTAAGGGTCTGACAACAGCACCACTCCCTGACAGCCAGACACTGCTCTCTGATAACCAGGCACCACTCACTGACAACCGCTACCACCCTCTGACAACCAGGCACCACCTCTTACAACCACAACCCCACTCCCTGATCATTAGGCATCACTCCCTGACAACCAATTACCACATCCCTCCTAACCCCACTCCATGATAGCCATCATCATTGCCTATAAAGAAGAGACAAGCTCAGTGCTTCTTACTCCCTCATCCAAGTCGAAGGGTGGGTCAGTATTTTTGCAGATGATACGAAGATTGGTGGAGTTGTGGACAGTGAGGAGGGCTGTTGTCGTTTGCAAAGGGACTCAGATATGATGCAGAGCTGGGCTGAGGAGTGGCAGATGGAGTTCAACCCTGCCAAGTATGAGGTTGTCCATTTTGGAAGAACAAATAAGAAAGCGGAATACAGGGTTAATGGTAGGGTTCTTAGTCAAGTGGAGGAACAGAGGGATCTTGGGGTCTATGTACATAGATCTTTGAAAGTTGCTACTCAGGTGGATAGAGCTTGTAAGAAGGCCTATGGGGTATTAGCGTTCATTAGCAGAGGGATTGAATTCAAGAGTCGTGAAGTGATGATGCAGCTGTACAGGACTTTGGTTAGGCCACATTTGGAGTACTGTGTGCAGTTCTGGTCGCCTCACTTTAGGAAAGATGTGGAAGCTTTGGAGAGGGTGCAGAGCAGATTTACCAGGATGTTGCCTGGAATGGAGAATAGGTTGTACGAGGATAGGTTGAGAGTTCTCGGCCTTTTCTCGTTGGAACGGCGAAGGATGAGGGGTGACTTGATAGAGGTTTATAAGATGATCAGAGGAATAGATAGAGCAGACAGTCAGAAACTTTTTCCCCGGGTACAACAGAGTGTTACAAGGGGACATAAATTTAAGTTGAAGGGTGGAAGGTATAGGGGAGATGTCAGGGGTGGGTTCTTTACCCAGAGAGTGGTGGGGGCATGGAATGCGCTGCCCGTGGGAGTGGTAGAGTCAGAATCATTGGCGACCTTTAAGCGGCAATTGGATAGGTACATGGATGGGTGCTTAATCTAGGATAGATGTTCGGCACAACATCGTGGGCCGAAGGGCCTGTTCTGTGCTGTATTGTTCTATGTTCTATGTTCTATGTTCTACTGCACTGTGAGTGCTGCTTGGTGAAACAAGAGTGCTGCCAAGTTACAGAATGATGGACTCAGAGTTTTATACTCCAGAAGAAGGCCATTTGACTCGTCATGGCTGTACAGGTTCCTGAAAGAGCTATCCAGTTAGTCCTACTCTCCAGCTGTCTGAATTCATCCCTTTCAAATATATATCAAGCTCTCTTTGAAACCTCTTCTGGAATCTGCCTCCACTCTCCAAAGCAGCACATTCTAAATCCTAACAACTCTTTGAGTCAAAAAATTCCTCCTCATCTCACTCATAGCTGTCTTCCTGACAATCTTGAAATTGTGTCCCCTTGTTACTGACCTTTTGAGTGGAAACAGAGTATCCTTCTTTAATCTGTCCAAATTATTAATAATTCTGAACATCACAATAAGGTCACCTCTTAATCTTCTCTGCTCCGAGGAGTCATTGAGTCATACAGCCCAGAAACAGACCCTTTGGCCCACCTTGTCCATGATGACCAGATACTCAAAATTAATCTAGTCCCATTTGCCAACATTTGGCCGACATCCCTCTAAACCCTTCCTATTCATGTATTCCAAAAGTGGCCTCACCATGACCTCCCAACCCCTATACTTGATGCACTGACCACTAAAGGTAAGCATACTAAATGCTTTCTTCCCTTTCTATTATATGGAATCTGAGCTTCAAACACTGCGGCACATCCGGGAGGGGGAGAGTTACCTGGACGTTTTATTTCAGAAGGCAGTCACACCTGGGAGATTAAGTAATTCACATTCAGCTAGTGATCAGGCACATCAGAGTGCGACTGTAAGTGAGGCAGGTAGGGGGAACCTGAGCTCAGGAGTGGAGGAGCCTCAGCCCTTGACCTTGTCCAACAGGTACGAGATTCTTGCTCCCTGTTCGGATGAGGAAAAGGGTTCTGGACAGAATGAGCCAACTGACCACGGCACCATGGTGCAGAAGGCCATTCAAGAGGGGGGAGCAAATAGACAAGTAGTGGTTATAGGGGATTCTATAATTAGGGGGACAGATAGTATCTTTTGCAAGCCAGATCGGGAGTCTCACATGGGGTGTTGCCTGCCCGGTGCCAGGGTGTGGGACATCTCTGACCGGTTTGAAAGGATATTGGAGCGGGAGGGGAGGATCCAGTTGTTGTGGTCCACGTTGGTACTAACAACATAGGCAAGACTAGGGCGGAGGACCTGTTTGAGGATTACGAAGCACTAGGCAGGAAATTGAAGTACAGGTCCTCAAGGGTCATAATCTCCGGATTACTACCCGAGCAACGTGCCAATTGGCATAGGGATAAGAAAATTAAGCAAGTAAACACGTGGCTAAGGGATTGGTGTGGGAAAGAGGGATTCCACTTCATGGGGAGATCAACATTGACATTAAACAGGCCCATTCAAAAATCTGCTAACAACAGGGAAGAAGCTGTTTTTGAATCTTGAATCTTTGCATGCAGTTCAGATGAATACATGGCTGGAAAACTGGAGTTGAAAATGTGTTGCTGGAAAAGCACAGCAGGTCAGGCAGCATCCAAGGAACAGGAGATTCTACGTTTCGGGCATAAGCCCTTCTTCAGGAATGAGGAAAGCGTGGAAAACTGGAGTGCCAGGGAGGGGTTTAGATTTTTGAGGCATTAGGACTGTTTCTGAACAAGGTGGGACCTGTAGAAGCTGAACGGGTTGTCGCACCTGGGCAGAGCTAGGACAGGGCTTTGCTAGGTCCATCGGAAAGGTTTTAAACTGGAAATGGCAAGGGGATAGGAAACAAAGTGCATGTTTAGATTGGTCAGATTCAAATCAGGAAATGGGAGGTAGAACGCCATGGAGGTGGCACAGTGATTAGCACTGCTAACACATAGCGCATGGGACCCGGGATTGATTCCAGCTTCGGGCAACTGTTTGTGTGGAGTTTGTACATTCTCCCTGCGTCTGCCTGGGTTTATCCCGGGTGCTCCAGTTTTCTCTTACAGCCCAAAGGTGTGCAGGTTCGGTGAACTGGCCTTGCTAAATTGTCCATAGTGCCAGGTGGGAGAAAGTGAGGACTGCAAATACTGGAGCTCAGAGGCGAGAGTGTGTGTTGCTGGAAAAGCACAGCATCCCAGGCGCAGGAGAATCAACGTTCCGGGCAGGAGCCTAAATCAGGAATGGTGTCAGGTGCATTAGTCAGGGGTAGATATAGGATTGGGAAATAGGTCTGGGTGGGGTTACTCCTCGGAGGGTCGGTGTGGACATGTTGGGCTCGAAGGGCCTGTTTCCACACTTGGAGGGGGAATCTAATGCAATCTAATTATGATTTGGAGATGCCGGTGTTGGACTGAGGTGTACCAAGTTAAAAATCACACAACACCAGGTTATAGTCCAACAGGTTTATTTGGAAGCACTAGCTTTCGGAGCAACGCTCCTTCATCACAAAGCTACTGCTTCCAATTAAACCTGTTGGACTATAACCTGGTTGTTGTCCAATCTAATTAGTTCGTGATACAGTCGGAAAGGCAAAGGAAATGAGGATGAAAAATGCATCCAAGGAAAGGGACTTGATGGAGTTGAACTTGAGCACGAGGAGATTGACAAACTAGCGAGGTGTCAAAGGTCGTAATCCCTGACAACCAGGCACCACCCCCCGGTGACAACGAGGACCCACCCCTTGGCAACAGGCTCCACCCCGCCGTTGACAACGAGAACCCACCCCCTGACGACAGGCTCCACCCGCCAGGCCGGCCCATCCATCCCAAGATGCAGCGGGGCCGCGGACGTTAGCGCCTGGCGGGCAGTGCGCAGGCGTGACGGCCCGAGGCCTGCGGAGATGGCGAGTTCCCGGCAGAGTCCGAGCCCGCAGCCCGGACCCGGCTCGTCGTCGTCCTCCTCTTCCTCTTCCTCCTCCTCCTCGTCCTCTTCTACCGCCGCCGCCACCGCCGCCCCGGGCTCCAGCCGCGCCAACAGCAGATTGTCCGGCGCTGCCGGAGGAGCTCGGAAACGGCCCCTGCTCAACGGCCTGGTCAACTCGTACGAGGATAAGAGCAGCGACTTCGTCTGGTGAGGGCCCAGGCTCAGTGGAGGGAGAGGGGAGGGGAGGGGAGGGGAGGAGAGGAGAGGAGAGAGTGTGGGGCAAGAGACTGGAGGATAGATAGGGAGAGTGGGTGAGACTGCGGGGTGGGGGGGGAAGGGGGAGAGACACTTGGGGGGGGGTTGGGAGGTGTGAGAGAAATAGGGAAGGAAGAAAGGAGGGAGGGAGATGTGGAGATTGGAAGCGATTTTGGGGAGGTTGGGTTGGCAGAGAGGATGGAGTATGTGAGACAAGGTACCGTGTTTTGGGGGTGGGGATGGCGTGGCAATAGAACTGTGTGTGTGGGGAGGGTGGGGAAAGAGTCTGGGTCGAGGGAGAGCTGAACGTCCTTGGAGTTCAGCAGGAGAGGAGGAGGAGGGAGTCTTCAGTTACAGCAGGATATAAACAAGGTGTCGGTCGTGGTTGATGGAATTTCTTCCTGATAGGAGGGAGACCAAGGGAGTAGTCAATAAGTGGCAAGGCACGTGGAAACTCGGTGTTGGAGGTATCTTGGGTGTACCAAGGTTAGGGTTGGTGCTGGAAAAGCACAGCAGGTCAGGCAGCATCCAAGGAGCAGGAAAAAAATCGGCGTTTCGGGCAAAAGCCCCTTCGTCAGGTCCACAGATCCCTGAAAGTGTCAGGGCAGGTTAGTGGGTTAGTTGAGAAGGCACACAATGCACTTGCCTTTACCAGGTGAGGCACAGATAAAACAAGGGATGATTATGTTGGATTGCATAGTACTTTTTTCTAGTACTGTAGTTAGGCCACAGCTGAATTGCTGTGTGCAGTTCTGGTTACCACACTGTGTGAATGCTCTCTTTACAATGGAGGGGGTGCAAAGGAGATCCATCAATTTGTTACCTGGAAAGGAGCTGTTTAATTTTTTTTATTCACTTATTGGATGTGGGCATCACTGGCCATCCAGCATTTGCTGCTGTTGAGATGGTGGTGGTGGTGATGTGCTGTCACCTTGAATTACTGCAGTTCATGTTATGTAAGCTAGATCCACAATGCCCTTAGGGTGGGAATTCCAGGATTTTGACCCAGTGACAGTGAAGAAATAGCAATACGTTTCCAAGTCAGGATGGTGAGTGGCTTAGAGATGATCTTGCACCTGGGTAGTGTTCCCATGTGTCTGTTGCCCTTGTCCTTCTAGATGAAAGTGATCATGGGTTTGGAGGGGAGCCTTGGAGAACTTCTGTAGTGTCTTCTAGATTTGTACACACTGCTGTGACTCGGTATGAGAGGGAGTGGATGCTTGTGGATCCGATGCCCATCAAACAGGCTGTTTTGTCTTGGATGATGTCAAGTTTCTTGAGTATTCTTTAGTGGAGCTGCACCCATCCAACTAAGTATTCTGTCATACTCCTGACTTGTGCCATGTGGTTGGTGGACATGTTTTGGGGAGTGAGAAAGTGAGTTGCTTGCCACAGGATTCTTAGTCTCTGACCTGTGCTTTTAGCCATTGTTTATGTGGTGAGTCTAGTTGAGTTTCTGGCAAATGCCCCCCACCCCAACATTCAGTAATGGTAACACAATTGAATGTCAAGGGGCGATTGTCTTCTCCCATATGAGAGGGTCATAACCCCTTGGCATTTTTTAGCCTCAGTCTGAATATTGTTCAGATCTTATAGCACTTAGAAACAGACTGCTTTGGTGTTTGAGGAGTCATGAATGGTGCTAAGCATTGTGCAATCGTCAGCAAATATCCCCACTTCAGGCCTTGTGATGTAGGAACAGTCATTGAACGCGCTGGATAAGATCAGAAATTGGAGCTTTGGAGCAGAGAAGTTTGAGGGTGTGGAGCCTGAGGAAGTTGTATAATATTGAAGTGCATTCACAGGGTGAATACAAAACAGTTACCCTTAGTTGAAGGCGTAGTAACATGGACTAATAATTTCAAGGAAGGGGATTTTAGGAATTTTTTTTCAACCAAAGGGTGGTGGAATGCACTGCCCGTGAGTGTAATTGAGACAGATAACCTCACAACCTTTAAATTGTACTAGGACGATCATCTGTCATAACATTTAAGCTGTGGACCTCGTGTTCAAATGTGGAATATTATAGCTTTGCCAGTACAGACTGTGCACTATAAGACTTGGATTCTGGGTAGAAGCTGGATCACATCTGAGGCTGAGGACGAGGGAGATTGAGGGAACTGGTAGCAAAGGAGTTGAGGCCAGATTGGGGGGGCGGGGGTGTAAGTTGGACTGTAGAGAAGTACTGCCAGAGTGGGAAAGAGACTTGGGGGAGAGGGGTGAAGAGATAGCAAGCTGAGAGGAAGTAGGTAGAGGGCTAATTAATAAATTAGTGGGATGGGCAAGGGAGTGTAGTGAGATTGGGTTGAGATGGTTTGGGAGAGTGCAAGCGAGAGATTACTAATTAGAGGGAGGCTGTGCTGACTGCAGTGGGGGATGGAGGCTGTTCTGACTGAAAAGGACGAGGGTGAGGGTGCTGAGGTACCTTTGGGGGCAGGGTGTGGTTTGGGGTGATTGTGCCGACTGTGGGGTCCGATTGGTTTTGAGCACAGCAGTGGATTTACTGACTGGTTCTCTTCTTTCTTCAATAGTCCTATCTGCTTTGAGATGATTGATGAGGCACACATGACAAAATGTGGGCACAGTTTTTGGTAAGTTCCACTTGTTGCTTAATGTAAAGTCTGATGTAAACCTTGTGCTCATGTTGTTGACTGTGTTCTTATTAAAATAGAGGCCATCAATGATCTCAAAATGTCTGATTTTAATTGCAATTAATCAGTTAGAAGTAAACTATTTTGAAGATAGCTAAAGGTTCAGAAAGAAAGCAACAAGTTTTAAATTCATCGTTCACATGATGTGGATGTGTCTGCCTTGGCTGGAATTTATTACCTATAACTGACTGCCCTGCAGAAGGTGGTAACAGTCAACTTACCAGAATTACGAAGTAGAGCCTTAATGCTGGTAAGAAGAGTTTTGATGCAGTGACAAAAAAGGAGCTTGTGGATTTGGATGCTAATTTTGAAGAAGTCTTTGTGAGTTGTTGCACTACATCTTGTTGAGAGTACATTCTGTTGCCATTGTGTATGCGTGGTGGAGGGAGTAAATGTTCAGTGTGGTGGACGGGCAGGCTGCTCTTTTTTTGTCCTTGATCTTGTCAAATGTAATAGGGAAGGGGAAAAGGTCTGAGTGGGTTACTCTTCAGAGAGTCAGTGTGGACTTGTTGGGCCAAATGGCCTGTTTCCATACTGTAGGGATTCTACTGTATGAAATGTCTTTGTTGGAGCTGTACTCATTCAGGCAAATTGGGAGTATTCCATCACACTCTGGACTTAAACCATATAGCTGGTGGACAAGCTTTGGCTATTTGCTGCAGTATTCCTAGCCTCTGACTTCCTCTTGTAGCCACACTACTTATAAAGATGTCTCAGTCAGTTTCTGATCAATACTTATGATCAGTTAGGGATGGTGATACCATTGAATGTCAAGGGTAGCTTTTAGATCCTGTCTCTCACATTGTGTGGTACAAGTGTTACTTGCCACTTGTTGGCCCAAGCTTAAACGTTGTTGTGCTTAGGCGTGAGCAGCTTCAGTGTTTGAGCAGTTGTGAATGATGTTGAATATTGTGCAATCATCAATGAACATCCCTACTTCTAATCTTATGGTGGAGGAAGGGCATTGAGGAAACAATTTTGATGGTTGGACCAAGGTGTCTGCCCTGAGAAATTCTCACACTATTAAAAACATAATTCAAGATTTAAAATTATAGTGGAACTGAATACAACTATTTACAATTCGTGGGTCCAGCTTTCACTGAGCTCCTTATCAGTCTTTCAGATTGTGTGGGAAGAAATGGTCTTTTTTGCCAACACTGTGGAGTGGAATAGTAAATTTTATTTAATTACAATAAAAGAAGCTGGAGTCAACAGTGACTTGAAGTGTGACAGTCTATAAGGAACCTTTCTGTTGTAAACAGTGCAGTTGCTGTGTAGGTGGAGGCTTGTGCTATTGCTGTTGTATCTAATGTGGAATGGAAACTTGACATTTGCTGTGTTGTGCATTGTCCTCACAAGAATGATCCATTTTAGCTAAGAGAAAAGCTTAAGTTCGCAGCCTTCGTTTCTTATTCTGCTGAAAATTCAGAGAATCCAAGAACTCCAACAGTATGGAAGGAGGCCATTCGGCCCATCAGGTCTGCTCCTACAGTGTCCCACCTAGACCATAACCCCACCATTACCATTAATCCACCTAGCCTACATAACCCAAATGCTATGGACAATTTTGGTCTGGCCAGTCCAACTAGATTACTTACAATGTGGAAACAGGCCCTTCGGCCCAACAAGTCCACACCGACCTGCCGAAGCGCAACCCACACATACCCCTTACCTAACAGTACGGGCAATTTAGCATGGCCAATTCACCTGGCCCGCACATCTTTGGATTGTGGGAGGAAACCGAAGCACCCGGAGGAAACCCACGCAGACACGGGGAGAACGTGCAAACTCCACACAGTCAGTCGCCTGAGCCGGGAATTGAACCCAGGTCCCTGGCGCTGTGAGGCAGCAGTGCTAACCACTGTGCCACCGTGCCGCCCTAAAGCAATTGTGGATTGCTTTCACTTGTGTTTGTGACACAGTAATGGGCTGATGATATGCTGCAGTTCTGCCATTATTTGGCTTTAGGAAGATAACAAATCGGAGACTAATGTGACTGGTTTTTGTCGACCCCAGTGCAGGGCAATTGATTTCTAGAGAGAATCTTAAGGGAGAGATCGCCAGGGAGACTTAAAGATTGAATGAGGGAAGATGTAGCTGTGTGTGGCATGGGGATTGTATCCTTTCACTTATTGTCTGGTCTTTTTCCAGCTATAAATGTATTCGACAGAGCTTGGAAGTCAGCAACCGGTGCCCCAAGTGCAACTATGTGATTGATAATGTTGATCAACTATATCCTAACTTCCTAGGTAAGTCTCTGGTTGGGAGGGTCAAGTGGATGAATCATATGTTAGGCTGATCATTCTGGACAACGGGAACAGTAAACTGAACTATGCTTTCCCCCTGTAGTTTAAACTACATATGCAACGGGACAGCAAGCAATGCACAGCTATTGTTGCAACTTACTCACAGGCTTGGCCACAACTGGAAGAATACAGTGTTTGCCATCTAGTGGTTTTGGGCACTTTAAACTGTGTTCATGCGATATCACAAGCCAGCCCACAGCTACACATGGTGATTCACACTCTACATCAGGATCATCATCTTCCGTTCTCTAAAATAGTGTTTTGGATAACAGTTAACATTCAGTTGAAGTGGTTGAGGTTGGGTACATGAACGACATTTAAAAGACATTTGGACAAATACATGGATAGGAAAGAATTAAAAGGATATGGGCCAAGTGCAGAGAAGTGGGGTTGGCATTGATGGACATTTTGGTTGGACCAAAAGGCCCCTCTCCATGCTGTATGACTCTGATTCTATGAGCCATAGGGAAAGGCTGAATAAACTGGGGCTATTTTCCCTGGAGTATTGGTGGCTGAAGAGTGACCTTTATAGAGGTTTATAAAATTGAAGAACGTGGATAGGGTAAATAGACAAGGTATTTTCCCTGGGGTGGGCAGGGAGTCCAAAACTGGAGGACATAGGTGAGAGGGGAAAGAAGGAGCTAAGGGGGCAACTTTTTCATGTAGTCATTGTGTATGGAATCAACTGCCAGAGGAATTGGTACAATTACAACAGTTAGAAGGAAGTGTTCAGAGGGTTTGTGCCATATGCTGGCAAATGAGACTAGACTTATTGAGGATCTCTGGTCGACATGGATGAGTTGGACTAAAGGGTCTGTTTTCATGCTGTATATCTCTATGACTGTATCCAGGTTTGCCATTAAACTTCAGTGTGCTGTACTGACATACTGGTGCTGTTCATCTAAAGGTGTGGTCCATTGGTCTACCTGTGCTGAGTGTATTTGGGACAATCTGGAGGGGATTTTGCAATTTCCAACTTGTGCTGTAACTGTTCTGGGGAGTATTACATGGAAGAATATAAATTATATTTCACTTTCACTGTACTCTCCATGGGAATGTTTGTGATAATGTCAAGGGAGGTTTTAGATATTTATTCTGTCCTCTTTGGAATGTGGGCATTGCCCTTGAAAAGATGGTGATGAGGAACCTTTTGGAACTGATGCAGTCTGTAGTGTAGAGACATAACTGTGCAGGAATGGATGGAGTTCAGACCCAGAGACAGTAAAGGAACTGCAGTATATTTCTAAGTCAGGGTGGAGTGAGAGAGGGTTGTGTTCTCGCATACCTGCCATCCTTCTGTGAGATAAAGGCTACCAGTTTGGAAGTGCTGTCAAAGGAGCCTTGTTGACTTTCTGAAGTGTACCTTGCAGATGGTACACATCCTCAGTGGAGGAGGGAGTGAATGTTGTAGTTAGTGGATGTCGTGCCAATTAAGTGAGATGCTTTTGATTGAATGGTGGCACATATTTTGTTCGAAATTGACTCATCAGGCAAGCGGGGAGCATTCTATCGTATACCTGATTTGTACCTTCTCTCTTGTTAGTGATCCCTGGTACTTGTGTAGTTTGTATTTTTTTTACCATTTAAGCCAAAGTCTTCCATTAAAGCAACTAAAGATGCCTGGGGGGCACTACTCTGAGGAACGCCTGCAGAAATGTCCTGGGACTGAGATGATGGGCCTCTGATAAGCTGACTCCAACCAATAGAAAGTATTTCTTCGATTCCCATTGACTCTAGTTTTGTTGGGGTTCCAAATTTCCATGCTGTTAACTGCTTTCTTGATGTCAAGGATGGTCACTGTCACCTCACCTCTGATATTCAGTTTTTCAGTCCATGTTTGAACCAAGGCTGTAATGAGATTCGGAGTTTGGTGGCCTTGGAACCCAAACTGAGGGTCAGAGAGTAGATTATTGCAGAGTAAATATTACTTTTGGCACTGATGACCCTTTATCACTTTGAGTGTGGAGTGGTAGGGTAATAATTGGCACAGTTGGAATTGTCCTTTTTTATGTCGAGAATATACGAGGAAATTTTCCATATTGTTGGGTCGATGCCAGTGTTATAGCTGCACTGGAACAGCTTGGTGAGGGGAAGTGCAAGATCTATTGTTGGCATGTTGTCAGGGCCCAAAGCCTTGGAAAAATCCAATGCTTCCAACTGTTTGTTGATATCATGTGGAGTGAATTGAATTGGCATCTGTAAGAGACTGAGATCATATGCTGGGGACCTCTGGAGAAGTCAGAGAAGATCAGCCATCTGGCACATCTGACTAAAGGTGATTTCAAATATTTCAGCTTTTTGCACTGATTTGTTGAATGCTGAGGATGGCTATATTTGCTGCCTCCTCTGAGTTGTTGAATGCGTTCCAGGGCTGTTGGGCTTGAATCCATTTGTGGGATCTATCAGCCCTGCCTATCACATTTAGCCATGTTGTTTGGCATGCAATTAGTTCATGTTGTAGGTTCACAAAGTTCATAACTTTTACTTTTGCTGGTTGCTGCTCCTATCATTGCCATCAAGCCTGGTTTAATGATAGAAAAGTTCTGGGCACAACACTGAGAATGATCTAATGGTCCTGGAGTTGATTTACCAGAATGACGGCTGCACTCCACGAGTTAATTTCCAGAATGCGATCATATAAACGCAGACATGCAGTGGAATTTTGGAGACTGGGGTAGGGTTTGATCTGTGTGTTAAAGGTCACAAAGGGAGCTTGCAGACTAAAGAGGCAGAAATAACTTGAGGTTGTGGGCGTGGGCAAGGAGAGACAAGCGTGTTGGTTGTATTATGAAATGTTAAAGGCGTTTGATGAGATGCCATATCAAAAGTTGCACAATATAAGAATTTGGAGGCTGTATTAGCATAAAAGATTGTTTGACAAATTAAATTTTTGCATAAAAAGGCCTAATCTTGATTGGCAGGATGCAGAGTTGCTCGGGGGTCTGGCGAATCATGGAGCCATAGAGATGTACAGCATGGATGCAGACCCTTTGATCCAACTCATCCATTTATCCTAATCTAATCTAGTCCTGTTTGCCAGCACTTGGCCCATATCCCTGTAAACCCTTCTTATTCATACATCCATCCAGATGACTTTAAAATGTTGTATAAAATTTTATTTCTGATCCTTCAGTCATCCATGATCAATCCCCTGGAACTCTCATTTAGCGTGTTTGGCTGGATGGTTGGTTTACAATTTAGAATGACTCCAATAATTTTGGTTTAATTCCCATATAGCTCAGGTCACCATGAAGGTCACACCTTTTCAATTTTGCCCCTCACCTGATGGGCAGTGACCCTCTCATTAAACTCATCTGTTGGGTCTCTTTCTAATGTGTGCAGCTTATGGTTCTCCGTGACTCCAGCAATTGCTACCACTGTTACCTTAGGGTTTATGCTTCATGTAAATGAGTTAGATGAGGGGAACAAAGTCATAGTGGCAGAATGTGTAAATTACACAAAGATTATTGGGAAAGTATGATGCGAACAGGATGTGAGGTTCCCGGAGGATATAGATAGTTGAGTAAATCATCAAAAATCTGACAGATGGCATGTCAAAGACGTGAGGTTCGTTTTGGCAGGAAGAAAAAGCAGAGTATTGGTTAATGGAAAATGATGGCAAAGTTCTGAGGCATGCAAGTCCTAGGGAATAGTTAATATAAAGCTACAGGAACTATTCAAGCAGGCAAACATAAAAGTAAGGATCTTATTGTAGAATGAAGGGATCATTCAACATGGAAGCAGATCATTTGGTCCAATTAAACATAGGACCGAAGGGCAGAAATTAGGCCATTTTGCCCATCGCGTCTGCTCTGCCATTCAATCATGGCTGATAAATTTCTCAACCCACTCTCCCACTTTCTCCCTGTGACCCCCCCCCCGGATTACCTCAATACTCGGAACCTATCTATCTCAGTCTTAAATATACTCAATGACCTGGCCTCCACAGCCTTCTGCGGCAATGAATTCCACAGATTCACTACTCTCTAGCTGAAAAAGTTTCTTCTTATTTCCATTCTAAAAGGTCTTCCCTTTACTCTAAGGCTGTGCCTTCGGATCCTAGTCTCTTCTACCAATGGAAACAACTTCCCAACATCTACTATGTCCAGGCCGTTCAGGATTCTGTAAGTTTCGATTAGATCCTCCCCTCATCCTTTTAAACCCCATTGAGTGTAGACCCAGAGTTCGTAAACACTCCTCAATTGTTTTTCATTCCTGGGATCATTTCCGTAAACCTCCTGTGAACACACTGCAGCGCCAGTATGTCCTTCCTGAGATAATGGGCCCAAGACTGCACACAATACTCCAAATGTTGTCGGACCAGATCTTTATAGAGTGTCAGAGATACTTTGTTGCTTTTATATTCAAGTTCTTTCAAAATAAGTGCCATCATTGCAATTGCCTTCCTAATTACTGACTCAAACTGTATCTTGAAAGAATCTGGTCTAGAACTCCCAAGTCTCTTTGCACTTCAGACATCTGAATTTCTTCCCCATTTAGAAAATAGTCCATGCCTCTTTTCTTCCTACCAAGCTACTGCATGACCTCACACTTCCCACATTGTATTCCATCTGCCAGTCCTTTGCCCATTCTCCTAACCTGTCCAAATCCTTCTGCAGCCCATCCACCACCTCAATGCCACCTGTCCCTCTTTCTATTTTTTTGTATTGTTTGCAAACCTAGCCAGACTGCTCTCAGTTGCTTGATGTAGATCGTTAATGTATAAAATGAAAAATTATGGACCCAACATTGAGCCTTGCGAAACACCATTTGTCTCCGGCTGCCATCCTGAGAAACACCCTTTTGTCCCCACCCTCTGCTTTTTGCCAGAAAGCCAATCTTCTATCCATGCTAGCACCTTGCCTCTATCACCATGGGCCCTTGTTTTACTGAGCAACCTTCTGTGCAGCACCTTGTCAAAGGCTTTCTTGGAGTCCAGGTAGATAACATCATTGGCTATCATGCTCATTACTTCCTCAAAGAATTGTGGCAGATTTGTCAGGCATGACTTGCCCCTTGATGAAACCATGCTAACTTTGCCACATTTTACCATACATGTCCAAGTTTTCAGAAATCTCATCCTTCACGATGGATTCCGAGATCTTACCCACAACTGAGTTTCGGCAAATTGGGCTGTAATTTTCTGTCTTTTGCCTTGCTCCCTTTTTAAACAGATTCAGATTGTTGGTTTTCCAGTTCTCTGGGACTCTCTCTGATTCTAGTGATTCCTGAAAGATCACCGCTAACTCGTATCTTTGCAGATATCTCCTTTAGAAGTCTAGTGTGTAGTCCATCTGGTCCAGGTGATTTATTTACCTTGAGTCCATTCAGTTTTTGTAGCACCATCTTGGTGACTGCTACCACACTCAGCTCTGCCCCCTTACACTCTTGAAGTTTTGGGATAATACTCATATCGTCCACCATGAAGACTGATGTGAAATAATTGTTCAGTTCCTCAGCCATTTCCTTGTGCCACATTACTCCAGCATCATTTTCCATTGACCCAGTGTCCACTTTTGCCTCTCTTTTGCCCTTACTATATTTAAAGAAACTCTCACTGTTCTTTTATATTACTGGCTAGCTCATTCCCATATTTAATCTTCTCCCTCCTTTTTTTTGATGCCCTCTGTTGGTCTTTGTAGGATCCCAATCCTCTGGTTTCCACTGCCCTTCTTGACATTATATGCTTTCTCTTTTGATTTTATGCTGTCCCTGACTTCTCTAATCAGCCATGGTTGCCTCATCCTCCCTGCACCTTCTTTTTCCCTCAGGATGAATCTTTGTGTTTCCTGAATTACTCCCAGAAATTCCTGCCATTGCAGTTCCATTGTCTTTCTTGCTAGATTCCTTCCCAGTCAATTCTACCAGCTCCACTCCTCCCTCCTGCCTCTGTCGTTGTCTTTACAGATAATATTGGATTCTCTGAAGGAGATCGGGGGTGGTGGTGGGTTGATGGCAGGGTTGATAGTGGTGGTGGTGAGTGGGTCTCGTGTGCGATGTGCTGCTGCCTACTCCCCTGAACGGGGAGCTGATTGAGCACATGCTCTCTGTCAGTCCCATTGAACTGATGGGGCGCCGCGGGGAGCTTCAGCAATACTGCATGTCCCTTACACACAAGTGTGTGTCTCTGCTCAGAAACAAACCCTGAGACAGAGAGGGGGAGCAAGGCTGGCAGAGTGAAGAAAAAGGAAACTTCCAAAAACTCCAAGCCCCAGAGGAGAAGCTTTGAATCAATTAACTGAGTAATCAATTACCTGAACAAAATAGTACCCGCCCATCTCGTTCAGATAATCGAGGTTCCTCTGTATTCAGCTGTAATACTGTTACCTCTGATTCTAATTTCTCCCTCTCCTCGTATTGCAGAATGATTGTCATATTATGATCACTGACTTCAAAGAGTTCGTTACTCATAAGCTCCTTGATCAAATCTGCCTTATTGCACAATACTAAATTCAGTATTGCCTTCAGTTATGCAAGGCATTGGTGAGACTACATCACAAATACTGTGTATAGTTTTGGTCTCCTTAAAGAAAAGATGTTATTGCACTGGAGGTGGTTCACAGAATTACTAAACTGGTGTGTGGAAATGATGTTTTCTGTTGTGTGTCAGTCCAGAACTAGGGGCACTGATCTAAATTTAGGGATGATTGTTTTATTCTCAGTGGCTTCTTCAACTTTGGAGCATAAACCTTAGAATATTGAATATTTTTAGGGTGGAAGCTTATTAATTCAAGGGTAGTTAGGGATGGGCAATAAATGCTGGATTTGCCAATGATGCCAACATCCCATGAAAGAATTAGGTAAAATCAAGGATTTAGCTCTCTTTAGCATGGTTTTGTGATTATGAAGGTTGGAAGATAGCAAGATTCCAAAACCTCTGGGGTGAATAGTGTAAAGATCTCCTAGTGTCAATTATATTTGGGCCATAATAGTATACAAGATATTGGCTCTGTGATGCACTGGTGGTACCCTTTTTTTCAAAGATAGTAGAATTATTATGCTGGACTGAATCTGGAGGAATCAAATTGTGAAAAGTACTCTGCAGGGTAGTTTTGTGGGCAAAGCCTGGTGGAGCCAATGAACGGTTAAATTATTTTAATCCTAGTGTAATGAGGCAGGCTAATTAGTTCGTAGTGAAAGATTCCAGGAGTAGGGATCATAGTACAGTTGAAGTGAGGTTGAAATTGACATACTTGAATTACAGACAAGAATTTTCAACTTAAAGCCAATTGGTTAGGTATGAGGGGAGAACTGGCTGTTAGGAACAATAGACTAAAAAGTTAAGTAAACACTGGGAACCATTTTAAAGTAAGAATGCAAAATGTTCAACAAGACATACTCTCTTGAAAAGCAATACTCAGCAAGAAAGACCCATTTGGATTTACGAAAGAAGCTGGGCTTAGAATTGAATTAAAGGAAAAGAATTATGTTGCAAAGGTTACAGTAAGTGAAGATTGGGATTTAGTCTGGAAAAGTACGTAATAGAATAGCAGCAAAGTAGCTCGGAGCATGAAAGCAAATTGTCAGAGGTTCTTCAAATATATAAAAAGGAAAAGAATAGCCTGAACAAATGATTCTTAAAATCTGATGTGAGACTCGTTTGGAGAATGAGGAAAAGGCAGAAGAAAAAAATTGTATCTTTGCCAGTAGATGGCACAATTTGCATGCAATAAATCAAGGGTAAGCTGGTGGCTGAAGAGAATGAGGAAAATAAGGTAATCAACAAGAGAGCTGACCGGAAAAGCAGAAAAGATTTAAATTGACCACTGCCCAGATTTTGATATCTGCAACATTCGATTCTTTTGAAACATGATGAGAAATGATGCACTGATTATAATTTTCAAAAATTCCCTCATATCTGTAAAGGTAATAGACATTCAAGAATGGAGCTGAGAAAAACATGAGGAACTGCAGACCAGATAGCCTGACATCAGTCATTGAAAGTGTGTTGGGATCTATGTTGATGAAGGCTTAATGGTCTTAATATGCACAATGTTTAGTATAATTAGACAGTTAGCATGGTTTTGCTAAAATGAAATTTTGTTTGATAAACTTAGAGTTTTCTTTGATATGTAAGAAGTCAGTAGATAAAATGTGACAAGTAGATGTACACCTGATTTTTTTGGAGGCAATCATAAGGTGCTGTTCAATAAGTTCTGATGCTTTTGTTGTTGTGGTGAATAAAGATTGATTGATAAAAAGCTAAGAGATACCTCTAAATGATGGATTCTCAACTTGGATGCTGTCAGTAGTGGAATTGTGCAAGGATCAGTGTTGGGGATTTTGACTATTTACAATCTAATTAGATATACATGACTGAAAATAATCTATGAAAGATATAGACAGTTTCGGGGAATGGGCGACAAAATGGCAGATGGCATTTCACTTGAGCAAGTGTGTTATTGTTCCCTCTTGCTAACTGACTCCGCTAGCATTTATTGCTCATCCCTAATTAGCCAAACAGCAAATAAAGATAACCAATACAAAAAGTACTGCGGATGCTAGAAATCGGAAATTCGAACAAATTGCAAGACAAACTCAACAGATATGTGAAGAGAAATTAGAGTTAACTTTTTGGATCGAGTGTTCTAAAGATTTGAGTTTCTCCAGTTATTTCCTTTTAAGAGTAACTGCATTGCTATTGGTCTAGAGTCACATGTAGTTACATGGCAGTTTCCTTTCAACTGGAGGTGTAGTGGACAATGAAGAAGTTTGTCTCAGAATGCAATGGGATCTTGATCAGATGTGCCAGTGGGCTGAAGGTTGGCAGATGGAGTTTAATTTAGATAAATGTGAGGTGCTGCATTTTGAAAAGCAAATCCAAGCAGAACTTATACACTTAATGGTAAGGTCCTAGAGGGTGTTGCTGAACAAAGAGGCCTTGGAATGCAGGTTCATAGCTCCTTGAAAGTGGAGTCCCAGGTAGATAGGATAGTGAAGGAGGTGTTTGGTATGCTTTCTTTTATATGTCAGAGTATTGAGTACAGGAGTTTGGGAGGTCATGTTTTGGCTGTACAGGACATTGGTTAGGCGCCCTCTGAAATATTGTGTGCAATTCTGGTCTCCTTGCTTTTGGAAAGATGTTGTGAAATTTGAAAGAGTTCAGAAAAGACTTACAAGGATGTTGCTAGGGTTGGAGGATTTGAGCTATTGGGAGAGGTTGAATAGGCTTGGTCTGTTTGCCCTGGGGTGTCAGATGCTGAGGAATCTCAGGATCCTTATACAGTTTTATAAAATCATGAGTGGCACGCAGAGGATAAGTAGACAAAATCTTTTCCCTGGGGGAGGGGAGTCCGGAACTAGAGGGCATAAGTTTAGGGTGTGAGGGGAAAGATATAAAAGGGACCTAAGGGGCAACGTTTTCACGCAGAGGATGGTACGTGTATGGAATGAGTTGCCAGAGGAAGTAGTGGCGGCTGTTACAATTGCAACATTTGAAAGACGTCAGGATGGGTATATGAATAGGAAGGGTTTAGAGGGATATGGGCTGAAAATGTGTTGCTGGGAAAGCACAGCAGGTCAGGCAGCATCCAAGGAGCAGGGGAATCGACGTTTCAGGCATGAGCGAGGGCTGAAGGAAGGGCTCATGCCCGAAACGTCGATTCTCCTGCTCCTTGGATGCTGCCTGACCTGCTGTGCTTTCCCAGCAACACATTTTCAGCCCTGATCTCCAGCATCTGCAAATTTAGAGGGATTTGGGCTGGCAAATGGGACTAGGTTGTGTTGGGATATCTGGTCGGCATGGACAAGTTCGATGGAAGGGTCTGTTTCCGTGCTGTACGTCTCTGTGCAACTGACAATATTTTCATCGTCAGCATTATACTCTTAATGCCAGGTTTTCATGGAATTCAGTTTCCATCATATGGGAGGATTCAAACTCATGTTCCCAGAAAGAGCCCCTGGGTCTCTGAATTAATGATCTAGTTATAATAATAATGGTAATAGTCTATCACCTCCCCCAGTGAAGTTATTTACTGTAACAACTTGTAGCAACTGGAAAGCAGTTTTTTTTTTGCAAGTAATGAAACTTGACTCTGCCCAGAACTGGGTATGCTTTATGTAAGGATCTCAAAGATCCTTGGGTACAGTAAGCAATTTGTCAGATAGTGTCATGATGGCCTTTATTACAAAGGTATTGAAGTACAGGAAGAAAATCTTCCTACATAGGGACTTGGTGAGGCTATGCCTAGAAGACTACAGTTTTAGTCTCCATATTTTTGGAAGGACAGACTTGCATTTCAGGTAGTACAGTTGTTCACCCAAATGGTGCCGATGATGAGGGGAGTTGCCACCCAATGGGAACTGAGTGAATTGGACTTGGATTTCCTTTGGAGTTCAGAAGGTTGAGGGGTGATCACTTCGAAAAGCGCAAGATTGTGAAGGGGTTGGACATACAAGGATTCTGTGTGGTTGCTCCACCCCCTGTCTTGTCTGGGGAACATTGGGCCACAATCAGGATAAGTGGCCAACCATTTTAATTTGTAGTGAGCCATTTCTCCATTTTCACAAAAGATTTGTGGCGTCTCCCTTTTGAATATGTTTAACACCAAGATAGTCTCTTGGCATCATGAGATATGCGGAGTGGACGGGAAGGTAGGTTTGAGGCAGAAGATCAGTCATGATCTAGTTGTGCAGCATGCTCCGTTAGCTGAATGGTCTACACCTATTTCCTGCACACTCATGTGCTCTGGGCTTTGTATATCTGAAGCATGACTTCTACTCCACGTAATCCTGTCCTGCTTATAAAGGCCAGCATTTTGTTGGCAGTTTTTGATCATTTTCTGTTCCCATTCTTAAATTCAGTTGGGATCTCCTCAAGTCACTTTGAACATCCAATGTTTGTAACTTCTCACCAATGCGGAAGTTTCTTCTCCTATTCTTTTTTAGGATCAAAGGATCTCACTCGCATAGATTGAAATCATTTTCCAGTTTTCCCTATTCACATCTTCTAATAATAAAAATCAAATGTGCTGGGAATGCTGAACAAAGTGTCTGTGGAGATCAAAACAGGATTCAGTCTGCTCCTTGGGTTTTTTGTCAGTCTGTAATCTGCCAATATTTGTTTATTATCTCTAACCACACTGTTTACAATATTTCCTTCCGATGTGATCAGCCAAGCTAACACCATAGCCAAGGTACAGGGCAGAACGTAGCCCCACATGCTCAGTCATACTGCACTACCATGTCCTTGAGTTCGTTAAGAGCAAGCAAGCTTTAACGTCATGATTTCTGATCCTGTTTCAACACTGTTGACAATTGCACTGTTGTCAGCTTTTCAGGAATGTACATTGTTCTTAACCATGCTCTTTCTCCTCACATAATTCTGTAAAATGTTTAATGCTTTTGATAGTGTTGTTCGCATTTCCTTTCTTAGTTCTTGCTATCTGCATTGTCATCTTGTATTCACACTGTCCTTATAATTTGCCAAGATCTAGGTTATTTGTGTACTTTTATCTGGTAATTTTGTTGTCTCCAATCTCTCTAATTACACACGTTTTTTGTCTCTTGAATGTAAACTAGTTTCTTTTCACATGACGTTCTTTGTGAACATCTGTCATTGTAGTCATTTTCTCAATTCAACATGTACTGGATCTGTCTCAACTTGCTGAGGTTTACTGCATCTAAATTATAATTTCAGCTAATGTTTGACCAGAATGAAATCTGGCTTAATAGATACATTTTTTTTTAAAAGAACGAAACATGAACACCCAACGGTAGATTTTCTTTAATTATAAAGCTGAAAAGGTATTTCACGAAAGGGCAAAAGAAGCCAAGGCTACCTAAACATAGAAAGCTGTTTAGGGAAACCTTAAAACGGCAGAACAAACTTTTGCTCTGCTTCCCAACAGTATTGGAAATCTGGGAAGGCCACTCTATTTCAAATCTTTAAATTCCACTCAATAGATTTGTTTCATTACTTTTTTGTAGACGTTTTGAAGTTTGCTTGTATGGATACTCTCATAGCTGAAAGCTTATATTTTCTCCAGCTCTGATTCCTAAGCCAGCACTCCTGGTCTGGACATGGCATAAACACGTTTTCTATTAAGTTAACGTATTCATAGAGCACAGAACAGTACAGGTCCTTTTGGCCTTTGATTATGTGCCGAATCTTTATCCGACTCTTATCAAACTAACCTAAATACCCTTCATTTTGCTATCTTTCGTGTGCCTATCCAAGAGTCACTTGGATGTCAACCTCTGACATCTCCCCTGAACCTTCTTCCAGTCATCTTTAAAATTGTCCCCTCATGATAGCTTCCTCCTTCATGTTTATCTATGCCACTTATCATCATCTATGCGTTTATCAAATCACCTCTCATCCTTCTTTGTTCCAATGAGAAAGGCTGTAGCTATATCAACCTTTCTTCATAAGATATTTCATTTACGGGAAATGCACCCAACTCCAACTCCTCGAGAACTGTTAAGGAACTGGAGCTGAATGAACTTCGGATCATTCAGGAGGCAGAGGGGGTTATCTAGAGGAGTTACAGGGAGGTAGTAACTGTACCTGTAGTCATGTGAAGAAGATAGATGGGTTACAGTCGGGGGTAGGAAAAGGAACCGGCAGGCAGTACAGGGATCTCCCTTCCAAAGTGAATCATTTCAAAGTTGAACTCTATCTGCCACTTATCGGCCCAGCTCTGCATCCTGTCTGTGTGGTTGCTCCACCCCCTGTCTTGTCTGGGGAACATTGGGCCACAATTGCAGCTTCCACCACAATATTAAATCCTTTTCTATTTTTTAACTCGATCTTAAATTCTCATGTTAGTTTTCCTTATCTCTGGATGGATCCTTTTAATTGAAGAGGGATTAAAGTGGAAGAGGCATGTTTAATACATGTTCAATGTAACCTTGCTTTTGTACTTCAGAACTTTGTCAACAAATTAGGTTATGACATGCTTCATGATCTTTCAACCTGTCTTGTCCCTTTCAATAACTTATGTACTTGAGTTCGTCTGCTCCTGTACCCCAGGAGCATTGTATAATTTATTTTGTACTGCCTCTCGGTGTACTTCCTACTAAACTGAATCACCTCATCCTTCCACTTTGAAATCTGTCCGCCATCGTTTCACCCGCTCTACCAATTTGTAACTGACTTTTTGAATTTCTGCACACTCCGCTAAATTCAGTGTTTCAGAGTTTCATATTTTGAACTTAACTCTACAATGAGCAGAGTACATCGTTATACAGCATGGAAATAGACATTTTAGTCAAACTTGTCTGCACTGACCAGACATCCTAATCTGATCTAGTCCCATTTGCCAGCATATGGTCCATATCCCTCTTAATCCTTGATATTCATAGATCTATCCAGATGCCTTTTAAATATTGTAATTGTACCAGCCTCCACCATTTCCTCTGGCATCTTTTTTTCATGCACACACTATCCTCTCTTTGAAAGTGTTAGTTCCTTTATAAATCTTGCCCCACTCATGTTAAACCTCTGGAGTCCCTTATCCTGGGAAAAAGACCTTGGCTATTCACCCTAAGTACCCCTCATGATTTTAGAAGCCTCTCTAAGGTCACCCCTCAACTTTTGACACTCCAGGAAAAGAAGCCCCAGTCTATTCAGCATCTCCCAAAAACTCAAACCCTCCAGTCCTGGCAACATCCATGTAAACCTTTCCTGTACCCACTCACGCTTAACAGTATCCTCCTTATGGAAGGACGATCAGAATTGTGTGCAGTCCTCTAAGGTTCTAGGTCCTTAGGAAGGGAAAGCAAGAGTTCCAGCACTGATTCCTGGGGATTTCCACTGCACACCTCCCTATCCAAACGACACCAGTTAAGCACTGTTGGCTGTACCTCATCACTTAACTAGTTTTAGAGCCATGCATCTGCTAATTCTTTTCATTTCCTTGATATACGATCTATTCTACTTAATTTCCCAAGACTTCCTGTAGGAATTTAAACCTAATTTACTCATTTCCTCTTTTTGATTGTTTTGCAGCCATTTCTGAGTTATAGTTATCATGTCAGAGTCTCCAAGATGAATTTGTCCCTCAATTCCTTTTACCCTGGTTTGTGTAATGAGCACTTATTTTGGTGATACTCGACAGCTTGTAGTAATAACTGCCATTTCTTATTTCACCCATTTTCCATGTTTACCCTTGAATCTATAGTTCTGTGCAAAAGCTTTGATGTTTTTGAAATATTGTATTTACGTTCCTATTTAGTGTTAACACTTCCACATCTTCTCCTAACTCCTTCACCAGCCCATTAAACTCCTCCAACCATTCTCTCCATCCTCTTTTACCACAATCTTGGTCTCAGCCCAGTTTAGGTGAAGCCAATTCAATTAGTCAGTATCCAGGCTATTAAAATGTCTCTTCCCCACACCTCAGTTTCAACCACATGCTCACCTATAATCACCCTAACTCTCTGACATTTGTTTGCAGAATTTTTCATTTCCTCTTAGCATGTGAGCATCAATTAGCAAATCTAGATTTTATTGCCCATCACAATGAGAGGTGATTTTATTTAAACATTGTTGCATCCTGGGTGGACTGGATGGAGTAAACGCCTAGAGGATATTTTCTCTTATGGGAAGACTACAACTGGGGCATTGCTTAAGAGTAAGAATTTTCCCTTGTAAAATTTATTTTTCATATTGTTTAGTCAGGAATTTTCTTCCCAGAAGCAACGTAAAGATAGGTCATTGAATTGATTGAGAGCAAAGCTGGACAAATTTTGATAGACTCTGAATTCAGGAGTCAAATCACGAAAGTAGGCAAGATGTCGGCCAAGTCCTTGGGTGGAGAGTCTGCTGAGGAAAGCTGGCTAGGCCAGGACTGGTTTCCTTGGAGTTGAAAAGTTTGAAAGGGCACCTGATGACCATGGGCTCAGATTTTAAGGTAAAAGGCAGACAGCTAGGAGGAGAATTGAGAAATTGTTTCACCCATAGTGCAGTGAGAATCTGGAACTCGGTGCCTGAAAGGATGGTTTATTCAGAAACTCTCAACATTTGAACGGTGTTTAAATATTCTCTTCCTATTGATTTAGCTTTCAGGATTATGGTCCAAGAGTTAGAAAATGGGATTGGTGTAGTTAGATCTTTGACAAGCATGATGTGATGAGCAAGTGACTTCTTTGTGTGCTGTAAGCTATCGGATGTTGGAACAAGTGCAGAGGAGAGATTGATGCATTCCTACATTATAGCCTCGGAGAGGATGTTAGTGAGATGCTGCCTTGAATTGCTGCAGCTTGTGTGGTGTAGGGACATCCACAATGCTGTTAGGAAAGGATTTTCAGGATTTCAACCCAATGATATTGAAGGAATGGCGATTTTGTTCCAAATCAGATGGTGAGTGATTTATAGTCCAGGCCCAGTGCTCTAATTTAGCTCTTGATTCCTAACATTTTCTGAACAACATCTCTTACTTACTTTTTCCTCCATTTTCTTTTGTTCCAAAACAGATCAGAGTAACTAGATTCTGCTCCTCCCCCCTCCCAATTTCCTTTCAAATGAGTGGGAGATGTACCTGAGTTTGGCACCAGGTAGGCAGCAGACCATATGGAATCTCCATCCCGCTTGCCATGAATATGATCAATTCCTGAATTATTCACATCCGTTTAACTACCCCTGCATTATATAGTCCACTCCTCCAGCCCCACCTATCATCTGACAGTCTGTGTTTCTGTCCTTGCACATAGGAAATACATTGTTCTTCAGGACAGCTTCTGAGCATTCTTTTTTTCTTTTTCTGCTGGGTTCCCTTACCCTGTACACTAACAGTCATACAAATCCTATTCTGAAGTTGACCTTCTCTGAGCTGAACTGGAACAAATTGTCCTGATCTTGCAGCTTGTTTGTCCAACATGTACTCTGGTCCACTGACCCCTGAATTAGAGGGAGTCAGGTTGGCGATATTGACTGTGTATTGACACAGGGCAGCCTCTGTTCATAAACTACAAGGATTTGCAGTCCAAACTCAATTTCCTATACCAAATCTTGGGCTGACTCAACTTAAAGACAGTAAACCATTACAATCAGATCAGATGCATCCAGGCGTCCTAGTGTAAGAAAGAGTGGAAATAACATGCCCACTAGCCATGACCTTCAAATCCTTTTCAAAAAAAGAAGCGCTGTTAGACCCCATTTGCAATGAAACCCAACAACCACTGGCCTATCGGCAGTGGGAAAGATTTTGAAGATGATAATCAGACAAATTTAAGAATCATTGAACAAATTGGGGATGAATTGAGAGTTGGTATGGATTTGAGAATGGCTAACATTAATTTTGGGAAGATTTACTAGAGCTAGTATAGAGAGTTTAAACTAGTCTGTCAGTGGGGAGGGATCCGAAGCAGGATGAGACGAGAGAAGGTTGAGGGTGTTATGGGAATTGAAGGGAGCAAGTTTAAAAGGTAAGGCAGTCAATAGCACAGCAGCGAACAAGGGAAGACTGATGAATTAAACTGATTTTATTTCAATGCAAGAGACCTGACAGGTAAGCAGGTGAACCTAGCATGGATGGGAACATGGGACTGGGATATCGCAGCTGTTATAGAAACACAGCTGAAGGAGTGACAAGACAGGACAGGCAATTTAGTGCTAGGGTAGAGTTGCTGTAGGATGGATAGAAGGGCAGGCAAGAGAGGAGGGGGGAGTGTTTTCCCTCAAAAAAACACCACAGAATTACTGAGCGCGGATATTCCTGGGTGGAACTGATAAATAAGGGGTGATCACTTTGATGTGACTATGCTAAAGACACCCTCCCCAACAGTCAATGGGAAATTGAGGAGCAAATATGTTCGGGTGATCACCCTGATGAAGGGCTCTGGCCCGAAACGTCGAATTTCCTGTCCCTTGGATGCTGCCTAACCTGCTGTGCTTTAACCAGCAACACATTTTCAGCTCTGATCTCCAGCATCTGCAGACCTCACATTTTAAATTGGAGCAAGACCAATTTTGACGTTATTAGACAGGAAAACCTTCAAAAGCTGTTGGAAGTGGGGTGATACCTACTTTCAAAGGGATGCGTGGAAAGTGGGAGGCTTTCCAAAGCAAGATAATGAGTTAAGGGGCAGCATGTTCCTGTTAGTGTGAAGAGCAAGGCTGGGAGGAGTCGGGAACACTGGATAACTCGAGCTTTGGTCAAGAGAAGGAAAGCATGTATCAGCTCGAGAACTTAGGGAAATAAGTAATGTCTTGACTGGCATCCATATTACAGAAGAGGAAGTGCTGGAGTTCTTTGCAGCACCTAGAGGTAGATAGGTAAACCTGATCGATTCCTGATCAATCAGGAAATTGTGGAAAGCTAGAGAAGAAATTGTGGGTCCCCAAGCTGAGGCATTTGTATCACTAATACTCTCTGGAGGGTGTCTAATGTTGTACCGTTATTTAGTTCAAAGTTTGGGAGAAGATTTGCAGCTCGGGTGCTCGTTGTTGTGGTTCTGTTCGCCGAGCTGGGAATTTGTAGCCTTAGTAGCCACACGCAGATGACAAGCAACATGAATTCGACTGGGACAACACCATTATTATAGGGCAAGCCAAACAGAGAACAGCCAGGGAATTCCTAGAGGCATGGCACTCATCCACAGATTCTATCAACAAACACATCGACCTGGACCCAATATACCGGCCACTGCAGCGGACAGCTGGAACTGACAACCTGAAGCGGCAGAGACAAACCATTATAAATGCTGGAAAAAACATCACAGAAGCGCTTCACAGGAGGCTCCCAAGCACTGAGGATGTCACCTAGACAGGGGATGAAACGTTTGCAACACAATTCCCCAGCTCGGCGAACAGAACCACAACACCGTTATTTAGGAAATGCTGGAATGAAAAGCCAGGGACCTACAGATCAGCGAACCTAATGTCAATGATGACAAAGTTGTTGGAAGGGATTGTGAGTGACAGGATCTACATGCATTTGGAAAGGCAAGGAATGATTAGGGATAGTCAGCATGGCTTTGTGCGTGGGAAGTCATGTCTCTCAATCGTGATTGAGTATTTTGAAGAGGTGATTTCTGAAGAAGGGCTTTTGCCTGAAACGTCAATTCTCCTGCTCCGCCTGCCTGGCCTTCTGCGTTTTTCCAGCACCACATTTTTCAACTCTGGTACTCCAGCATCTGCAGTCCTCACTTTCTCCTCTTTTGAAGAGGTGACCAAGAAGATCGATAAGGGCAAGCAGTAAATGTTATCTATACAGACTTTAGCAAGGCCCCCAGCAAGGTTCTGCAAGGTAGGCTGGTTAGTAAGATTAGATCACAAGAGATCCAGGGAAAGTCAACCAGTTGAATATAAAATTGGCTTGACAATAGACGACAAACAGTGGTGGTAGAGGGTTGTTGTTCAGACTGGAAGCCTGCGATCGGCGGTGCACTGCAAGGCTTGGTGCTGGGTCCACTGTTGTTTGTCATTGTTTATAACCAATTTGGATGAGTATGTAGGAGGTATGGTAGAAAATTTGTGGATGGCACAGTGGACAGTGAAGAAGATCAGCTGAAATGAGATCTTGATCGGCTGAGGAATGGCAAGTCGACTTTAATTTAGACAAATGAAAGGTGGGCATATTGGTAAGACAAACTAGGGCAGAATCTACACAAGTAATGGTAGGATCCTGGGGAGTGTTGTCAAATCGAGATCTAGGGGTTCAGGTACACAGTTTTTTTTTCAAAGTGGCAGATAGGGTGGTGAAGTCATTTGGCACACTTGAGTAGAGGAGTTGGGAAGTGATGTCTTGTACCAATGTACAAGACATTGGTAAGGCCAAAATTGGAGTACTGCCAATATAATTCTGGCTACTATGCTAAACTGGAAAGGATGCAAAAAATAATTACAAGGATGTTGCAGAGACAAGAGGGTTTAGTTGCAAGGAGAGTCAGGATGAGCTGGGACTTCTTCCCCTTGAGCACAGGGAACTGAGGGATGACCTTATCGAGCTTTATAAAATTATTTGGGACATAGATAAGATGAATAGGTCTTTTCTCCAAGGTAGGGGAGCCCGACATTAGCGGGCATTGGTTTAAGGTGAGAGGGAAAAAATTTAAAATGCACCTGAGAGGCAACATTTCCGCGCACACTATGGTACGAGCTACCAGAAGAACATTAAAAGACATTTGGGTAGGTACATGAATTGGAAAGGTTTCGAGGAGAATGGTCCAAATACAGGCAAAAAGGGCTAGTTCGGTTTAAGAAATTTGGTCAACATGATTTGGGCCATGCTGTAAGACTCTGCATTTTTTTTGAGGCTGAAGATAGTAAGGTGGTTGTGATACAGAGTTTCAGAAGGCATTCAATGAAATATTGCATAATACGTTGTCAGTAATATATTTTGGTAGAAGGACTTGAAAATTATAAATATTAGTTATAATTCTAAAGGGGTTGTGGGAAAGGTTGAGAAAATGGTTAATAAGACAGATGGGATCCTGGGCTTTATAAATAGCAATACAAACAGTGTTTTAAAAAAAGCAAACAGCTAATAAAATACTTGAAAACATGAGAAAGTATTAGAGTTTGCAGACAAGGTTCATAGGAGGGATTCTGAATTTGAGAGGTTTCAATCGTGGTTGAATTGCTGAAGCTGGGGAGATTATTGGAAGCAAGAAGACTGAGAAGATTTTAACAGAGGTGTTCAAATTCTTAAGAGGTTGGAGCAGTGTTGATGGAGAGTGATTTCATCTGGTGGAAGGGTCTGGGTCCTGAACAAGAAGATATCAATTTAAGATGATTACCCAAAGGAATCAAAAAAGGTGAAGGGAAGCTTATCCACACAGTGAGTGGTTTGGACTTGTAATGTCTTGCCAGTGTATATGTGTGTGGTGTTGTGGTTCTGTTCACCGAGCTGGGAATTTGTGTTGCAGACGTTTCGTCCCCTGTCTAGGTGACATCCTCAGTGCTTGGGAGCCTCCTGTGAAGCGCTTCTGTGATGTTTCCTCCAGCATTTGTAGTGGTTTGAATCTGCCGCTTCCGGTTGTCAGTTCCAGCTGTCCGTTGCAGTGGTCGGTATATTGGGTCCAGGTTGATGTGCTTATTGATTGAATCTGTGGATGAGTGCCATGCCTCCAGGAATTCCCTGGCTGTTCTCTGTTTGGCTTGTCCTATAATAATAGTGTTGTCCCAGTCAAACTCATCTTGCTTGTCGTCTGCGTGTGGCTACTAAGGATAGCTGGTCGTGTCGTTTCGTGGCTAGTTGGTGTTCGTGGATGCGGATCGTTAGCTGTCTTCCTGTTTGTCCTATGTAGTGTTATGTGCAGTCCTTGCATGGGATTTTGTACACTACATTGGTTTTGCTCATGCTGGGTATCGGGTCCTTCGTTCTGGTGAGTTGTTGTCTGAGAGTGGCTGTTGGTTTGTGTGCTATTATGAGTCCTAGTGGTTGCAGTAGTCTGGCTGTCAGTTCGGAATTGCTCTTGATGTATGGTAGTGTGGCTAATCTGTTGATGAACTTGCGCAGGTATGCGTTTTTGGCGAATTCATTGTATTTGGGTTGAATTCAACCCAAACTCTGGGTCAGATATGTGGATGACACCTTTGTAATCATTAAAAACACAGAAATAGAGAACACACACCGGATCATCAACGCCACACTTACAGGAATCCGATTCATGAGGGAGGAAGAAAAGGACAACCAACTCCCATTCCTAGACGTAATGGTACAGAGAACACCGAACGGAGAATTCAGCACAAAGGTATACAGCAAAGCCACACACACAGACCAAGTCATGAACTATGAAAGCAACCACCCCAACACACACAAAAGAAGTTGCATCAAGACACTATTCAAAAGAACCACAACACACTGCAGTACACCAGAACTGCAAAAAGAGGAAGAAGAACACCTATACAATGTATTCGCCAAAAACGCATACCCCTGCAATTTCATCAACAGATGCCTAAGGGAAAGACAACGGAACAAGGACATGCTGCAACCCAAAGGACTAGCCACACTACCATACATCAAGGGCAATTCTGAACTGACAGCCAGACTACTGCAACCACTAGGACTCCTAACAGCTCTCAAACCAATAGCCATACAATTCACCAGAACGAAGGATCGATACCCAGCATGAGCAAAACCAATGTAGTGTACAAAATCCCATGCAAAGACTGCACAAAACACTACATAGGACAAACAGGAAGACAGCTAACGATCCGCATCCACGAACACTAACTAGCCAAGAAACGACACGACCAGCTATCCTTAGTAACCACACACGCAGACGACAAGCAAGATGAGTTTGACTGGGACAACACTACTATTATAGGACAAGCCAAACAGAGAACAGCCAGGGAATTCCTAGAGGCATGGTACTCATCCACAGATTCGATCAATAAGCACATCGACCTGGACCCAATATACCGACCACTGCCTCCCCCTTTCTCTCGGGGATCTGGGGTGGAGGGTGCTGCACGCAGCAGTCCCCTGCAACCGTAGATTGCGGTGGTTCACGGACTTCCAGCCCAACTGCTTGTTCTGTGGAGTCTGTGGACCATATGTATATTGGGTGTGGGCATTTGCACTCCCTCTTTGATTTTCTCAAAAACCTCCTCTGCTTTTGGTTGCACTTTAGTCCAACGCTCCTGACCTTCGGGCACCCGGTACGGAGGAGGGAGGGCAGGTCTGAAGACCTCGTCGTGAGTCTGCTCCTGGGCCTGGCCAAACTGGCCATAAACAGGTCCAGGCAGCGGGTCGTGGAGGGGGTCGTTAGGGCCGACTGCCTGCCCCTCTTCCGCGGTTACGTTAGAGCCCGGGTGTCCTTGGAGAGGGAGCGCGCAGTGTCCACCAACACCATGGAGTTGTTCAGGGAGAGGTGGGCGCAGCAGGGAGTGGAGTGCATCATCTCCCCCTCCAACTCTATTTTGATTTAGTCCCTGCCCTCCCCTTCACTGTTTTGATCACACAGCATTGCCCTTTGATGTGAAGGGCGCTGCTCGTCACAGGCCACCCAGGTGTTTTCCTATCTTCCTGGTGGTGGAAATTAAATAAAGATTTGTACACTTTGTGTCTTTCACTGTGTCTCACACCTGCACACACACACCATGGGTGCTGGGGAAAAAATAAGCACTACCGTAGTTAGGCGGTAGTGTGGGGGATAATAAAAGAGAAAAAAATATATAACCTGCGAAAAAAAAAAGGGGTTTGTTTTCCCCTTCCAACTCTATAAAAATATACCGACCACTGCAGTGGACAGCTGGAACTGACAACTGGAAGCAGCAGATTCAAACCACTACAAATGCTGGAGGAAACATCACAGAAGCGCTTCACAGGAGGCTCCAAGCACTGAGGATGTCACCTAGACAGGGGACGAAACGTCTGCAACACAAATTTACCCGCTCAGTGAACAGAACCACAACAATGAGCACCCGAGCTACAAATCTTTTCCCAAAAAACTTTGAATGTGTGTGGTATAATTGTGGCTTTGGTAAGGAAATTGGATATTATCTGAAATTAGAAAATATTGCAGGAATTCTAATCTGCCTTCTCCAAGGTGCCATAACAGATGACATTATAGAACAGGTTAAATTTGAACCCAGGGTTCTGACTCTGCGGTGGGGACACGAGCACTGTACTACAAGGACCCTTTTCAGAGTTTAGGTGAAACTTCACTTCTTAGCTTGGACCTGTTTAAAATTTATTGCAACTGTTTTGCAGTTAATTAGGAAGAGGAGTATTGCTTTGCTAGAGACCTAGTACAGACATAAATGGCTGCCTCTATATTGGAATTATACTGTGATTGTCTTGATCCCTATTAGTTAAAATTTATTTTTTATTTTCGTTTAGGTAGCACCATACATTAGCCACTAAGAAACAGTTAGTTAGCTCTGGCTTCATGCCCAAACAGGTAATTGAGTCATAGATTCCTACAGCACGGAGACAGGTCCTTTGGCCCAAATTGGTCCATGCTGACCAAACATGTCTGTTCACGTGAACCCCATTTCCCTACACTTGGTCCGTATCCTTTTAATCCTTTCCTATCCATGTACTTGTCCAAATGCTTTTTGAATGTTGTTAATGTAGCCGCCTCAACCACTTCCACTGGCAGCTCATTCCATATGTGTACCACTCTGTTTAATAAAAAGCTGTCTCTCAGGTTTCCTTTTATTCTTTCTCCTCTAACTGATGCCTTTTAAATCCTCAATTCCCTAACCCTGGTATAAACAACTGAGTGTATTCACTCTTATCCATGCCTCTAATGATTTTATACACCTCTATAAGATACCCCCTCAGTCTCCGACACTTTAAAGAAGATAATTCCCAGCCTGTCCAACCTTCTTCCTATAACTCAGACCATTGAGTCCTGGCAACATCCTCATAACTTTCTTCTGCATTCTTTCCAGCTTACTAACATCCTTTCTATAACAAGGTGACCAAAATTGAACACAATTATCCAAGTGCGGCCTCACCAATGTCCTGTATAACTGGATCATAACGTCCCAACTTCTGTATTCAGTGTCCTGACTGATGAAGGCCAGTGTGCCAAAAGCCTTCCCCTATCTACGTGTGACTCCACTTTCAGAAAACCGTGCACCTGAACTCCAAAGGTCCCTCTATTCCGCTACACTCCTTAAGGCCCTACCATTCACCATGAAACTCCTACCTTGAATTGACCTTCCAAAATGCAAGACCGCACACTTGTCTATGTTAAACTCCATTTGCCATTTCCTGGCCCACTTCCCCACTTGATAAAGGTCCTGCTGCAATTTCTGATAAGCTTCCTCACTGTCCACTATATCTCATACTTTGGTGTCGTCAGCAAACTGACGAGTCATGCCTTATATATTCTCATCCAAATCATTGATCTAGATAACACACAGTAATGGGCCCAGCAGCGCCTCCTAAGGCACTCCACTAGTCACAGACCTCCACTCCAACAAGCATCCTTTCATCTCTCTCTGCTTCCTACCATCAGACTAATTTTGTATCCAATTTGCCAGCTCCCTCTGGATCTAACCTTCCAGAGCATCATTCGATCTGGAAGCTTATCAAAGGCCTGACTGAAATCCATATAGACCATGTCCACCGCCCTGCCCTTGTCAACCTTCCTGGTCACTTCACCAAAGAACACTAACAAATTTGGGAGGCATGATCTTCATCTAACAAAGCCATGCTGACGATTCATAATCAAATCCTGTCTTTCCAAATGCATGTGTATGTTATCTCTCAGAATCTTCTCAAGGTTTTTTCAAAGTGAAAACGATAAGTACAATAAATCCGATCTGTTCCCACGCAGTTCAAAGGTTGGCGTCTGCCAAAGGATTTTGAAAAGTACTGCTTTTATAAGAAATCAAGTGTGCTTTAATATTTAGTGATTTAGATTACTTGGATTTAAAGTTCAGAGAAGTCTTGCTGTCTGCACCAACCTCACCAATTTCTCAACTTCCTGCACTTCTAACATTGCTTTTGGTTATAGAATAAATAACCAAGACTTCGGTTAAAATTGGTAGCTGTGGTTACCATCCTGTCCCTTACCTTGGTATGTCGTGCATACTGTCCCCATTGGAGCTTTTCTACAAAACGGCGAGGGAGAATTATACTATCTAATCCTGTACTGTATATACACAAGGAAATTTAATAGGACAGTTTTAGTGTGATTAGGGCTTTATTGTATCTAACCTTATGCTGGACTTGCCCTGGGAGTGTTTGATGGGGACAGAGTAGAGGGAGCTACCATGTAGCCCAAATTTTGTCCCAGAACAGTATGTGCAAAGGAGTTTTGTTGCATTTTTTTAATTCCAAGCCAGGAGTGCGACTCATTTTCACCAATTTCAATTGAACTTCAAGCAGGTTTGTTTGTTTCATTTCTTGGTTGCAACTTCGGTAATTATTCCCTGTTCCTTTTTATAGTGAACGAACTAATCCTAAAACAGAAGCAGAGATCTGAAGAAAAACGACTAAAACTTGAACATCCAGTAAGTACAAATTGCCATTATCATGCCAAGTGCCACAGGGGAAGCTCTGAACATGTGCAGTTATGTTAGCAGAATGGATTGAAAGACTGACCCCAGGCCGGTGGGTAGAGGTTACTAGAAGCTGCTGACAATTATTTGGAATTAGGAAGGTCGTACCATTGGTCACCAGTTGCAGAAATTATTTGCACTCAGTGTGAGGTGTATTGTTAATGGGGACGGCTGCACCAAAACACAGGAAGATGGAAATAAGATTGTGATGCAGGTTATGGTGTTCCTCTGACTTTGCTGCCTTTGTCTTTGGGCAAGGTGGTAGTGTTGCTGGTGTGCGGTCAAAGTCTTTGTGACCATTGAATTATCTTTATTAGAAGTTGTAGTTATTTCTTGCTTAATACTGTAAACTCCTTGTCTTTGTTTTCTGAACATTTTCTCAGGATGGATGATCCTTGTAAATCTTCTATGCACCTTCGCCAGTGCTGCTTGTCTCCAGATTCTCAGATCTTTGCTGAGGAACAAGAATTTACAGATTGATTGTTCAGTCACTGATTAGAGATGATGTAAAATAGCAGGAAAGAATAATTGACAACTTTCCAGGCTTGTGTTACTTTTCAGAGATATACAGACTGTGCATCCCAGTCTGGAGACCTTCTGTCCATTCGTTATTCACACACACTAACTGCCCAGGAGCCAATCATCAAGCTGAAGTCAGGCCTCTGGAATCCAGAACTGGTCCCAATTGTACATGTGAGTCAGCAATCTGTTGCTGGCTAAACCTCACTTTGCGCACCCACCCAATATCATGGTGTCTTGTCTCTCCTCCCACACTGCTTGAACAAAGCAACTGCGTAAACACAGCTCCAAATGAGCTGCAGTAACTTGTTTTTAAAGGTTCAACAATTCCTTCCCTGATCCTTGGTTTTAGAACTATCGTCTTTTGATCTGCCTGAAAAGGAACAGAAAAATGTGTTCTTTATTGTACACGCTTACAAGAAGTGTTTAGAAAGGTGTATGGCATGTTCGGGTTTATTGCAAAGGAAAATATAAAATGGGGAACTTCTGTAACTATAGAAGGCCTTTGTGAGTCCACATCAGGAGTACTCTCGACAGACCTGTTTGATTTTTAAAAAAAATATAATTTTATCAAAATAATTCGAAGAAGATTCACTCATCTGTTTCTTGCAGCGGGTCAGGGTGTTTTGACTTAAGAGGAAAAGTTGAACAGGCTGGGCCCAACTCATTGAAGTTCAGAAGAATTCGGTTTTTGTTTGTTCATGGGATGTGGTCCTGTTGGTTTGGTCAACATTTGTTATCCATCCCTAATTGTCCAAAGGAGCGAGTTAGGTGTTTGCCACATTGCTGTGGGTCGACAGTCACCTGTGATCAGGTGAGGATAGTTGATTTTCCTTCACTAAACCATGATTGAATCAGTTGGATTTTTAAAACTGGGGCAGTGGTTACATTAGGCCATTGTTTTATTCTGGATTCTTGTTAAATTCAAATTTCACTTTCTGCCATGGTGAGACTTCAATCCATGTCCCAGCATGTGAGCCTTTGATTCTGGATTACTAGTCCAATGACACGACCAGCATGTCACCCCACTGAAACAGAGATGATCCTGAGGGGATTTGACAGGTGGTTGTTTCTACTTGCGATAGCAACTAGATCTTGGGCAGAATAAAAGTGGTCGGATCACTCAGAATAAAAGCAAGTGTACTTCCGTTCAATATGGAGAAGATTTTTTTTTGTCACACTGGTCTGTGATTGGTGAGTGTTCCGTAGACCAAACAGCAGTGAAGTTATTGAAGTTATTCAAGACTGAGAGAGATTTTTGATCAGCAGGAGTTGGGGTAGGAATGGAATGTGGAGGTCAAGCTATTGCCATTATCCAAAGGCCAAACAGGCTTGAGGAGCTGAATGGTACTGCTGTTCTTGGTGTTCTTATGATTAATACCTGATGGTATGGAAGATCCTCCTATTTGTTGTAATAGAAAGGTGACATATACAGGCTTGATAGTGATTTTTGAACTACTTTGTTTTAGAATGGCCACCGATGGCAGGCAATTCAGGATGTGCTGATCACAGATCAGGATAGTCTGGATCTCCCGAATGTAAACCTCATGCTGGAGCTGATAATACAGAAGAAGCAGCAGCTGGAAGCGGTGAGTACTCTGGTGCCACCTGGATATAACATGGTCAGGAGATGGGAGACTGGCATGGCAAACAGATAAAAGTGGACTAAAACACAGTTCTGCCACATGGCAAAGTGTTTCAGCTCATGCTATGTTATTCATTCACATTCACCACACATCACCACCTGTCATTTGGCCTTTGGTGTCTGTCTTGCTTCAGCTTAATTGACTTTAAATCAAGTTTTCTTTTTGGTCATCACATATTTCATCTCATTCTCAACCACTCCTGACAAGAGCTGCACTGGGAACGTTGGAGTAGTAGGAGAAGGTCATTCAGTATTTAAAATATGCTCCACCATTCTAAATAATATCTGATCATCTACCACAATATCATATTCCCAAACTATTCCGTTATCTATCCCATACATCGTTATTGAAAAATCTATCTGTTGTTGCCTTGTATTTAATCAATGTTTGAGCCCTCAAGTAGAGAAGTTCAAAGATTCACTCACCCTCTGAGTGAAGAAACTCTCATCTTGGTCCTAAATGATGCCTCTTAGTCTGAGACTGTGCTCCCTGGTTCTACACCCACAGCCAGGAGAAATCACCCTTCCAGCATCTACCCTGTCGAGACTTCAAGAATTATGTAGATTTCTCTGAGATCACCTTTCATTCTTCTAATTTCTAGGGAACACAGGTTCTGTCTCCTCAATTTTTCCTCAGAAAGATGTCCTACCTATCATTAATTGCTTCGGGAGAAGGTGATGGTAAGCATTGCCTTGATTGCTGTATCCCGTGTTGTGTAGATAGACTGATTGTGCTGTCAGGAAGGAAGTTCCATTGACAGTGAAGGAATGATGGTATTGTTTCATGCCAGGGTGGTGAATCGCTTGGAGGGGAACTTGCAGATGGGGGTATTTCCATGTATGTGCTGTTCTTGTCCTCCTACTTGGCAGATGCCACTAGTTTGAAAAGTGCTGTCAAAGGAGATTTTACATTTCCTAACATTGACTGGGATTGTTGAATTGTTAAGGGCCTGGACGAAGAGAAATTGGTTAAGTGTGTTCAGGAAGAATTTCTCATGCAGAATGTAGATGATAATACTAGACAAGGGGCAAATAAGGTAGGGTAAATGATGGGAATATTAGAAGGAGAGCACTTTGGGACCAGGGATTATAATTCCATTAGTTTTAAAATAGCTATGGAAAAGAATAGATCTGATCCACAAATTAAATTTCTAAATTGGGGCAAGGCCAACTTGAATGGTTTAAGACTGGAACTTGCATAAATTGACTGGGAGAGGCTGTTTGCAGACAAAGGGTCATCTGGCAAGTGGAAGATTTTCAAAAGTGAGTTAATGAGGGTGCAATGTCAGCACGTTCCTGTTAGAATGAAGGGTAAGGCTGACATGAGTAGGGAATCCTGGCTCAGTGGTTAGCACTGCTGCCTCACAGCACCAGGATCCCAGGTTTGATTCCCGCCTCGGGCAACTGTCTGTGCGGAGTTTGCACATTCTTCCCGTGTCTGCCTGGGTTTCTTCCGGGTGCTCCGGTTTCCTCCCACAGTCCAAAGATGTGCAGGTTAGGTGAATTGGCCATGATAAATTGCCCATAGTGTTAGGAGCAATAGTCAGAGGGAAACGTGTCTGGGTGGGTTACTCTTCGGAGGTTAGGTCTGGACCTGTTAGGCCGAAGGGTCTGTTTCCACACTGTAGCGAATCTAAAGAGTAATCGAGGCCCTGGTCTTGAAGAAAGCATGTAATGTGTAGACAGCTGGGCTCAAGTAAGTTCCTTGAATATAGAGGGTATCAGATAACACTTAAGAGAAAACTCAGGAGGGCTAAAAGGGGACCAGATGTAAAGAGAATCCAAAGATTTCACAAGTGTGTGAGGGCAAAAGATGGAGATAATCGGCCTGTTAAAGATCAACCAGGTCATCTATGTGCAGAGCCACAGGAAATGGGTAAGTTTGTAAATGAATATTTCTCACCAGTACTTGCCATCAAGAAAGGTGTGGATATGAGGGAATTTGCGGAAATAGAGTGATATCTTGAAGAGTTTCCACATAACAGAAGAGGTACTGGAAGTCTTAAAACACATGAAGGTAGATAAATTGTCAGGACTTGAAGTGTCTCACAGGACTTTGTAGGAGGAAATTGAGGCCTCCAGTAGAGAGATTTGTATCATCAACAGCATTTAGTGAAGTGCCTGAGGTTTGGAGGGTGGCTAATATTGTGCCATTATTTAAGAGAGGCTGCAGAGAATTACCTGCAAACTACAAGCTGGTCTGCTTAATGTTTGTGGTGAGAGGGAATTCTGGGAGATAGGATCGAGAGGCATTTGGGATGATCAGCATGACTTTGTGCAAGGGAAATCATGTCTCACGAATTTGGTTGAGTTTTTTGAAGAGGGCAGAGCAGTAGAGGTCTTTCCATGGATTTTAGCAAGGCTTTTGACAAGGTACCACATAGTGGGTTGTTGAGTCAGGTTAAATCTCTGTGTCCGGGGAGAGCTAGCCAATTGGTTACAATACTGGCTTGATAGTAGAAGACTGGGTGGTGGTCGATGTTTGTTTTTCAGACTGGAGGCCAGTAACCAGTGGTGTGTTGGTGGTAGGTCCACTGTTATTTGCTATAAATGTGAATGAATTGGATGGGAATTTAAGAGGTATGGTTAGTAAGTTTGCGGATGATACTAAGATTGTTGGTATAGTGGACAGTGAAGAAGATTATGCAGCAAGATCTTGATCATTTGGGCTTAGTGGGGTGAGGAATGGCAGGAGGAATTTAACATAGATAAAAGCAAGGTATTGCAAGGTGTTGCACTTTGGTCATTTGGTAGGACTTACCCAGTCAATGGTAGGGTTTGGGGAATGTTCTCGAGCAAGGAGATGTTGGTGTGCAAGTTCATAGGTCCTTGAAAATGGATCGCAGGTAGACATGGACTCAAGAAGGCTTTCTGCATGCTTGGTTTTATCAGGCAGAGGATCGAGTACAGGAGTACATCTTGTTGCAGCTGTACAAGGCACTGATGAGGCCACATTTGAAGTACTGTGTGCAGTTCTGCTTGCCTTACTGTAAAAAGAATAATATTAAACTAGAAAAAGTGCAGAAAAGATTTCCTGGGATGCTACCTGGCCTGGAAGGTTGGTGTTAAAAGGATAGGCTGGAACGTTTTTCCTTGGGGCATAGGAGTCTGAGTGGTGACCTTGTAGAGAGAGAGATCATGAGAGGCATAAGTAAGGTAGATAACAGGCAGCTTTTCCCCATGGTAGGGGAGTATAAACCTAGAGGGCAGAGGTTTAAGGTGAGAGGGGTGAAATACAAGAGTCCAGGGGGGCAATTGTTTCAACAGGATGGTGTGTGTCTGGAGCAGGCTTCTCGAGGTAGTGGTGGAAGCGAGTACAATTAAGAAATATTTAGATAGGTATGTATATAGGATAGGTATGTAAGGATATGGACCAAACGCAGGCAAATTTTAAACTGAAAAATGAGCAGCATGGGCAGGTTAGGCTGGAGTCAGGCTGGTATTGTCTTTCCTACTAAAGGGCTTCTGCCCAAAATGTCAGTTTTCCTGCTCCTCGGATGCTGCCTGACCTGCTGTGCTTTTCCAGCACCACTTTAATCTTAAAAATCATGCAACACCATTAATTGGAAGCACACTCGCTTCCGGAGAGTCGCTCCATCAGGTGGTAGTGGAGGGCTCAATCCTAACACATAGAATTTACACAAAAATTTACAGTGTGATGTAACTGAAATTATATATTGAAAAATTAATTAAGTCTTTCATCTGTTTGAATACCATGAAAGTTTCACTTCTTTCAAGTGTAAATCACAAAACCTTTTTTTAAAAGTTGCATTCTCAGGTTAGCTGTTAACAATGGTGATAGCTAGACAATATGTTGAAGATGTTGGCCCCCTGTGTTCCCTGTCTATGCCATGATGTTTAGATTGATTCTAATCTAAAAAGTGAGATAACAGTTTTACGTGAATGCATGCAGTTTTTGAGCAAAGTACAAAGTAACCCTGCAAGTACAAATTCACCCCATGTGAATGTGAATCTTTGTTTGTCTGTGTGTGTGTGTGTCTGTCTGTCTGGGTTGGGGGTTGTGAATGTGAGAAAGTGTATGTGTGTGTGTGTAGTGAGTGTAGAGTGTCTTAAGTTTGTGAGGGGGTGTGCGCACGCGTGTGTGTGTATAGGAGTGTGTGTGTGTGTGTGTGTGTGTGTGTGTGTGTGTGTGTCTGAGAGTGTTTATAGTGCAGTGGTGGATATCTGTAATGTGACATGAACCCAAGGTCCCGGTTGAGGCCTTTCCTATGGGTGTGCTTCCAATTGAACCTGTTGGACTATAACCTGATGGTGTGATTTTTAATTTTATACACCCCAGTCCAACACCGGCATCTCCAAATCATCACTCTAATCTTGACTCTGATCTCCAGCATCTGCAGTCCTCACTTTCGTCAGGTTAAGCTGAAGGGCCTGTTTTCATATAGACTTCTATGATTCTATGGCTCTGAGCCTGACAAATTGCTGCAGCACATTTGGAGGCAGTACACAATGCTGTCACTGTCCATAAGTGGTGAAAAAGGTATATGTTTGTGCATGTGATGCCAGTCAAGCAGACTAATTTTGTATTATTAAGTGTAGTTAGAGCTGCATTTACCAGGTCATCACACTCCTGACTTGTTCACTGGGGAGGCTATGGCCTAGTGGTACTATTGTTTGACTATTAATCCAGAAGCCCAGAATAAGGTTCTGAGGACCTGGGTTTGAATTCCACTGCGGTAGATGGTGGAATTTGAATTCAACAAAAAATTTGGAATTAAGAGTCGATTGATAACCTTGAAACCATTATCAGTTGTTGGGAGGGAGAAAAACCATCTAGTCCACTAATGTCCCTTAGGAAATCTGCCATCCTTACCTAGTCTGGTCTACATGTGATTCCAGAGCCACAGCAATGTGGTTGACTCTCAACTGCCCTCTGAAATGGCCCAACAAGCCACCCAGTTGTATCAGTTGCTAGAAAGTTACAACAATCACCTGGCATCAACCTTGAAACTGGAAAAGACAATAGCAAAAACACAATCAGCCCTGTCGACCATGCAAAGTCACCTCTGGGACACCCGGACCAACCAACCCAACCACCCCGTGGCTCAACACTTCAACTCCCCCTACCACTCCACCAAGGACATGCAGGTCCTTGGAATCCTCCATCACCAGACCATAGCAACATGACAGCTGGAGGAAGAGCGCCTCATCTTCCACCTGGAACCCTCCAACCAAAAGGGATGAACTCAGATTTCTCCAGTTTCCTCATTTCCCTCCCCCCACCTTGTCTCAATCCCAACCCTCGAACTCAGCACCACCTTCCTACCTGCAATCTTCTTCCTGATCTCTCCGCCCCCACCCCCACTCCGGCATATCACCCTCACCTTAACCTCCTTCCACCAATGCATTTCCAACGCCCCTCCCCCAAGTCCCTCTCCCTACCTTTTATCTTAGCCTGCTTGGCGCACCCTCTTCACACCTGAAGAAGGGTTCATGCCCGAAACGTCGATTCTCCTGCTCCTTGGATGTTGCCTGACCTGCTGCACTTTTCCAGCAACGCATTTACAGCTCTGTCTCACAGACTAGTCAAGCAACAGCCTGACACGGTCATTGTTATAGAATTATACTTTACAGATAACACCCCAGACACCACATTACCATCCCTGGGTATATCCTGTCCCACTGGCAGGACAGACCTAGCAGGGATGGCGGCACAGTGGTATACGGTCAGGAGGGAGTTGCCCTGGGAGTTCTTGACATTGACTCCAGACCCCATGAAGTCTCATGGCTTCAGGTTAAACATGGGCAAGGAAATTTCTTGCTGGTTATCACATACCGTCCTCCTTCGGATGTTGAATCAATAATCCTCCAGGTTGAACAATACTTGGAGGAAGCACTGAGGGCGGCAAGGGCGCAGCATGTACTCTAGGTGGTGGATTTCAATGTCTGCCATCAAGAGTGGCTCGGCAGTAGCCTTACTGATCAAGGTGTTCGGGTCCTAAAGGATAGGACTGCTAGACTGGGTCTGCGGCAGGTGGTGAAGGAACCAACAAAAGGAAAAAACATACCTGACCTCGTTCTTAGTAATCTGCCGGCTGCAGAAGTATCACGACAGTATGGATAAAAGTGACCATCACACTGTCCTTGTGGAGATGAAGTCCCACTTTCACATTGAGAATAACCTTTATAATGTTGTGTGGCACTATCACAGTGTTAAATGGCACAGAGTTCGAACTGATCTAGTAGCTTAAGACTGGGCATCCATGAGGCACTGTGGGCCATCAACAGCACAGTCTGCATCCTCATGGCCTGGTGTATCCCCCACTTAACCATTACCATCAAGCCAGTGGATGAACCCTAGTGCAGGCAGGCATGCCAGGAGCAGCATTAGGCATGCCTAAAAATGGGATATTAACCTGGTGAAGCTACCAAACAGGAGTACTTGCGTGCCAAATGGCATAAACAGCGAGTGATAGACAGAGCTAAGCAATGCCAGCGGATCAGATCTCAGCTCAGCAGTCCTTCCACACACAGTTATGAATGTTGGTAGACAATTGAATACTCACTGGAGGAGGAGGCTTCACAAATATCCCTATCCTCAATGATGGTGGAACCCAGCACATCAGTGCGCAAAAGATGCATTTGCAACTATCTTCAGTCGGAAGTGCAGAGTGGATGATCCATCTCAGGTTCCTCTTTGGTCCCCAGCAAAACAATTCGATTCACTCCGTGTGATATCAAGGAATAGCTGGAGGCACTGGCTACGACAAAGGCAATGGGCCTAGATAACATTCTGGCAATAGTGCTTGCCGCTCCTCTAGCCAAGTTCTTCCAGTACAGTTACTAGACTGGCATCGACCTGACATTGTGGAAAACTGACCAGGTAGACAAAAAAACAGGACAAATCCAATCTGGCCAATTACTGCCCAATAAATCTACTGTCCATCAGTAAAGTGATGGAAGGAGTCATCAACAGCGCTGTTAAGCAGCACCCGCTCAGAAAGAACTTTCTTAATGACAGAGTTCGGTTTCGCCATGGTCATTCAAGCTCCTTATCTCATAACAGCCTTGGTTCAAACATGGACAAAAGAGCTGAATTCCAGAGGGGTGGTGAGAATGATAGCCCTTGACATCCTGGTCGTATTTGACCGTGTATAGCATCAAGGATCCCTGGCAAAAGTGGGATCAGTGGATATCGGGGGCAAACAGTCTGCTGGTTAGTGTCATACCTGGCTTGAGGGAAGATGGTTGTGGAGGATCAGTCACCTTAGCTGCAGGACATCTGAAGCTTCACAGGAGGCTCCCAAGCACTGAGGATGTCACCTAGAAAGGGGACGAAACGTTTGCAACAAAAACTCCCAGCTTGGCGAACAGAACCACAACAACGAGCATCCGAGCTACAAATCTTCTCCCAAACTTTGAACACCTACGGGCGAGAGATGCTAAGACAAGCCAGGAAATGGGAATCCTGTGCCAACTGCCTAAGTGCCACATACGAACAACTCCGGTTCCTGCATGAATGCCGAAAGAATCGAATCCTTCCACCATGTGTCAGATACAGACCACCAGTCAACAATCCACAAGCCAGGGACACAGCCAGATTGGCTTCACGGGAGGCTCCCAAGCACTGAGGATGTCACCTAGAAAGGGGACGAAATGTTTGCAACAAAAACTCCCAGCTCGGCGAACAGAACCACAACAACAAATATTCATATTTAATGACCTGCCCTCTGCAGTAAAGAATTTCATAGATTCACTACCCTCTGAGAAGGAATTCTTCAACATTTCTGTGTTAAATATATGATCCCTTCATCACAGATTATATTACTTTCCCACAAAGCAAGACAACTCTACATCTATACTGTCAAATCTCCAAAGAATCTATTTTTGTCACCTTTTGTTTTAGAATCATAGGGATATACAGCATGGAAACAGTCCCTTCAGTCCAACCTGTCCATGCCGACCAGACATCCCAACCCAATCTAGTCCCACCTGCCAACACCCGGCCCATATCCCTCCAAACCCTTCCTGTTCATATACCCATCCAAATGCCTCTGAAATGTTGCAATTGTACCAGCCTCCACTCCATCCTCTGACAGCTCATTCCGTACGCGTACCACCCTCTGCGTGAAAACATTGCCCCTTAGGTCTCTTTTATATCTTTCCCCTCTCACCCAAAATCTATGCCCTCTAGTTCTGGACTCCCAGACCCCAGGGAAAAGACTTTGCCTATTTATCCTATCCATGCCCCTCATAATTTTGTAAACCTCTATAACGTCACCCCTCAGCCTCCGACGCTCAGGGGAAAACAGCTCCAGCCTGTTCAGCCTCTCTCTGTAGCTCAGATCCTCCAACCTTTGACCCTGGCAATATCCTTGTAAATCTTTCAAGTTTCACAACCTCTTTCCGATAGGAAGTAGACCAGAATTGCATGCAATATTCCAACAGTGGCCTAACCAATGTCCTGTACAGCCGCAACATGACCTCCCAACTCCTGTACTCAATACTCTGACCAATGAAGGAAAGCATACCAAACGCCGCCTTCACTATCCTATCAATCTGCGATTCCACTTTCAAGGAGCTATGAACCTGCATTCCAAGGTCTCTTTGTTCAGCAACACTCCCTATGACCTTACATTAAGTGTATAAGCCCTGCTAAGATTTGCTTTTCCAAAATGCAACACCTCATATTTATCCGAATTAACCTCCATTTGCCACTTCTCAGCCCATTGGCCCATCTGGTCCAGATTCTGTTGTGATCTGAGGTAACCCTCTTCGCTGTCTACTACACCTCCAATTTTGGTCTCATCTGCAAACTTACTAACTTTGCAATTACTAACTTTGCTCGCATCCAAATCATTTATGTAAATGACAAAAAGTAGAGGACCCAACACCGATCCTTGTCACACTGGCACCAGCACTCCATTGGTCACAGGCCTCCAGTCTGAAAAACAACCCTCCACCATCACCGTCTGTCTTCTACTTTTGAGCCAGTTCTGTATCCAAATGGCTAGTTCTTCCTGTATTCCATGAGATCTAACCTTGCTAATCAGTCTCCCATGGGGAATCTTGTCAAACGCCTTACTGAAGTCCATATTGATCACATCTGCTGCTCTACCCTCATCAATCTTCTTTGTTACTTCTCCAAAAAAACTCAATCAAGTTTGAGAGACATGATTTCCCACACACAAAGCCATGCTGACTATCCTGAATCAGTCCTTGTCTTCCGAAATACACGTACATCCTGTCCCTCGAGATTCCCTCCAATAACTTGCCCCAACTGAGGTCAGGCTCACCGGTCTATAGTTCCCTGGCTTGTCCTTACCGCCCTTCTTAAACAGTGGCACCACATTTGCCAACTTCTTCATTCACAGGATGTCACTAGCTAGGTCATCATTTATTGTCCATCTCTAGGTGCCTAGAGGGCAGTTTAGAGTCACCCCCACCAGAAGTCACATGCAGGCCAGACTAGGCAAGGGCAGCAGTTTCCTTCCCTAAAGGACATTAGTGAATCAGATGGGCTTTTCTAACAATAATCGTCATTAAACTCTTAATTCCAGATTTTTATTGAATTCAAATTTCTCTAACTGCCAAGTCACGAGAGTCCTACCCAGGTCTCTGAGTTAGCAGGCCAGTGGTTATGCCAGTTGGCCATTGCCTCCCATTTAGGCTATCTACTGTCTCTTCCTGGCTTTCCATAGACAATGCTGGCCGCCTTCTCTGCCTCTCTTTCCACCTATATTGGGGAGACGGGCTGCCTACTTGCGGAACGCTTCAGGGAACACCTCTCACATGCCCAGACCAACCAACCCAACCACCCCGTGGCTCAACACTTTAACTCTCCCTCCCACTCCACCAAGGACATGCAGGTCCTTGGACTCCTCCATCTCCAGAACATAACAACACGACGGTTGGAGGAAGAGCGCCTCATCAACCGCCTGGGAACCCTCCAACCACATGGGATGAACTCAGATTTCTCCAGTTTTCTCATTTCCCCTCCCCCCACCTTGTCTCAGTCAATTCCCTCGAACTCAGCACCGCCTTCCTAACCTGCAATTTTCTTCCTGACCTCTCCGCCCCCACCCCACTCCGGCCTATCACCCTCACCTTGACCTCCTTCCACCTATCACATCTCCATCGCCCCTCCCCCAAGTCCCTCCTCCCTACCTTTTATCTTAGCCTGCTGGA